>NW_027278389.1:0-223264 GCF_030028105.1 Mobula birostris | reverse complement strand
CATGAGTTGAACTCCTACCACGAATCCCGTGCCGTGAATCTCCTTCCCTGAAACTCCTGCCCTGAATCAACAGCCCTGATAGCACGGCCCTGAAGGGCCTTCCCTGAAACTCCTGCCCTGAGACTACTGACCTCAAACCCTTGCCAGGAATCTGATGACCTTGAAACTCCTGCCCTGAAACTCCAGCCCTGAATCTTCTGCCCTGAATCTCCGACCCTGAAACTCACGCCCTGAAACCACTGCCCTGAAACTCCAGCCCTGAATCTCCTGCCCTGAAACACATGACTTGAATCCCCTGCCGTGAATCTCCTTCCCTGGAACTCCTGCTCTGAATCAACAGCCCTGATAGCACGGCCTGAAAGGCCTTCCCTGAAACTCCTGCTCTGAAACTCCAGCACTGAATCTCCTGCCCTGAATCTCCGACACTGAAACCCACGCCCTGAAACCGCTGACCTGAAACTCCTGCCCTGAATCACCTGCCCTGAAACTACTGCTCTGAATCTCCAGCTCTGAATCCCCGACCCTGAATCTTCGACCCTGAATCTCCGACTCTGAAGCTGATGCCCCTAAACTACTGACCTGACACTCCTGCCCTGAAACTACTGACCTCAAACTCCTGCCCCAAAACCGATGACCTTGAAACTCCTGCCCTGAAACAGCTGCCCCTGAATCAGCTGCACTGAAACGCTTGCTCTGAACCTCCTGCCCTGAAACTCCTTCCCTGAAACTCATGCCCTGAAACTGATGACCTTGAAACTCCTGCCCTGAATCTCCTGCCCTCAAACCACTGGCCTGAATCACCTGCCGTGAAACTCCTGCCCTGAATCTCCTTCCCTGAAACTACAGCCCTGAAACTCACGCCCTGAATCTACTATCCTGAAACTCCTGGCCAGAAACTGATAACCTTGAAAACCCTGTCCTGAAATTCCAGCCCTGAATCTCCGGCCCTGAATCTCCTATCCTGAAACTGCTGCTCTGTATCTCCTGCACTGAGTCTGCTGCCCTCAAACTCTTGCCCTGAAACTCTTGCACTGAATCTCCTCCCCAGAAACTCCTGCCCTGACACCCCCGCGCTGAATTACCTGCACTGAAATTCATGCCCTGAAACTCCTGACATGAAATTCCAGCCGTCAATCTCCTGCCCTGAATCTCCCACCCTGAAACTCATTCCCCGAAATTACTGACCTGAAACGCCTGGCCAGAAACTGATGACCTTGAAAGCCCTGCCCTGAATCTCTGGCCCTGAGTCTCCTACACTGAAACTCATGCCCCGAAACTACTGACCTGAAACTCCTACCCAGAAACTGATGACCTTGAAACTCCTGCTCTGAATCTCTTGCCCTGAAACAGCTTCCCTGAATCACCTGCCCTGAGTCTGCTGCCCTCAAACTCCTGCCCTGAAACTCTTGCACTGAATCTCCTCCCCTGAAACCCCTGCCATAACATCCCTGCCCTGAATCATCTGCACTGAAACTCATGCCCTGAAACTCCTGACATGAAACACCTGCTCTGAATCACCTGAGCTGAAACTCCAGCTCTGAATTCCTGCCCTGATACTACTGCCCCGAATCTCCAGCACTGAAACACATGCCTTGAAACTCCTGCCAGGAAAACCCTTCCGTGAATCTCCTTCCCTGAAACTCCTGCCCTGAATCAACTGCCGTGAAACTGGTGCCCTGAAACTCCTGCCCTGAACCTCCAGCCATGATTCTCCTACCCTCTCATGCCCAGAAACTCTGGACCTGAAACTCGTGTCCTGAATCTCCTTCCCTGAAACTCATGCCCTGAAACTCCTGCAAAGAAATTCCAGCCCTGAATGCCCTGCCTTTAATCTCCTGCCCTGAAACTCCTACATTGAATCTCCAGCCCTGAATCGCATGCCGTGAAACTCCTGCCCTGAAACTCGAGCTCTGAATACCCTGCCCTGAATCTCCTGCCCTGATAGTACTGCTCTGATACTCCTTCCCTGAAACTCATGCCTTGAAAGCCCTGCCCTGAAATTCATTCCCCGAAACTACTAATCTGAAACTCCTGCCCAGAAACTGATGACCTTGAAACTCCTGCCCTGAAACTACTGGCCTGAATCACCTGCCGTGAAACTCCTGCCTTGAATCTCCTGCCCTGAAACTACAGCCCTGAAACTCATGCCCTGAAACTACTGACCTGAAACTCCTGCCCAGAAACTGATGACTCTGAAACTCCTGCCCTGAATCACCTGCCCTGAAACTCCTGCTCTGAATCTCCTGCCCTTATACTACTGCCCTGAATCTCCTGCACTGAGTCTGCTGCCCTCAAACTCCTGCCCTGAAACTCTTGCACTGAATCTCCTCCCCTGAAACCCTTGTCATAACATCCCTGCCCTGAATCACCTGCACTGAAAATCATGCCCTGAAACTCCTGACATGAAACACCTGCTCTGAATCACCTGACCTGAAACTCCAGCTCTGAATTCCTGCCCTGATACTACTGCCCCGAATCTCCAGCACTGAAACACATGCCTTGAAACTCCTGCCAGGAAAACCCTTCCGTGAATCTCCTTCCCTGAAACTCCTGCCTGAATCAACTGCCGTGAAACTGGTGCCCTGAAACTCCTGCCCTGAACCTCCAGCCATGATTCTCCTACCCTGAATCTCATGCCCAGACACTCCGGATCTGAAACTCGTGCCCTGAATCTCCTTCCCGGAAGCCCATGCCCTGAAACTCCTGCAAAGAAATTCCAGCCCTGAATGCCCTGCCTTTAATCTCCTGCCCTAAAACTCCTACATTGAATCTCCGGCCCTGAAACTACAGCCCTGAAACTCGAGCTCTGAATATCCTGATCTGATAGTACTGCTCTGATATTCCTTCCCTGAAACTCATGCCCTGAAACCCCTGCCCTGAAACTACAGCCCTGAATCTCCTGTCCTGAATCTCGTACGCGGAAACTCATGAGCCGAAACAATTGACCTGAATCTCCCGTCCTGAAACTTCTACCCCGGAACTACTGACCTGAAACTCCTGCCCAGAAACTGATGACTTTGAAACCCCTGCCCTGAAACTCCAGCCCTGAATCTCCAGCCCTGAATCTTCTACCCTGAATCTCCTAAACTGAAAATCATGCCCCGAAACTACGGACCTGAAACTGCTGCCCAGAGACTGATGACCTTGAAACTCCTGCCCTGAAACAGCTGCCCTGAATCACCTGCTCTAAATCTCCCGCCCTGAATCCACTGCACATAAACTGATGCCCTCAAACTCCTGCCCTGAATCTCTTGCACTGAACCTCCTGGCCTAAAACTCCTGCCCTAGCACTCCTGCCCTGAAACTAAAGCCGGAGAATCCTGACATGAAACTCCTGCCATGAATCTCCTTCTCTGCAATTCCTGCCCTGAATCTCCCGCCCTGAAACTCCTTCCCTGAAATTCATGCCCTGAAACTCCTGCCCAGACACTGATGACGTTGAAACCCCTGCCGCGAAACTCCAGCTCTGAATCTCCGGCCCTGAATCTCCTACCCTGAAACTGCTTCCTTGAAACTACTGGCCTGAAACCCCTGCCCTGAAACTCCAGCCCTGAATCTCCGGCCCGGAAACAGCTGCCCTGAATCACCTGCCCTTAATCTCGTACCCAGAAACTCATGCGCCAAAACTACTGACCTGAAACTACTGCTCAGAAACTGATGACCTTGAAACTCTTGCCCTGAACCTCCTGCCCTGAAACAGCTGCCCTGAATCACCTGCTCTGAATCTCCTGCCCTGCATCCACTGCACATAAACTGATGCCCACCAACTCCTGCCCTGAAACTCTTGCACTGAATCTCCTGCCCTGAAACTCCTGCCCCAACACTCCTGCCCTGAATCACCTGCACTGAAACTCATGCCCTGAAACTCCTGACAGGAACCTCCTGCCGTGAATCTCCTTCCCGGCAACGCCAGCCCTTAATGTCATGCCCTGAAACTACTTTCTGGAGACTCCTTCCCTGAATGTCCTACCCTGAAACACATGCCTTGAACCTCCTGCCACGAAACCCCTCCCGTGAATCTCCTTTCCTGAAACTCCTGCCCTGAATCAACTGCCCTGAATCTCCGGCCCTGAATCTCCTACCCTGAAATGCATGCCCTGAAACTACTGACCTGAACCTCATGCCCAGAAACAGACGACCTTGAAACTCCTGCCCTGAAACACATGAGTTGAACTCCTACCACGAATCCCGTGCCGTGAATCTCCTTCCCTGAAACTCCTGCCCTGAATCAACAGCCCTGATAGCACGGCCCTGAAGGGCCTTCCCTGAAACTCCTGCCCTGAGACTACTGACCTCAAACCCTTGCCAGGAATCTGATGACCTTGAAACTCCTGCCCTGAAACTCCAGCCCTGAATCTTCTGCCCTGAATCTCCGACCCTGAAACTCACGCCCTGAAACCACTGCCCTGAAACTCCAGCCCTGAATCTCCTGCCCTGAAACACATGACTTGAATCCCCTGCCGTGAATCTCCTTCCCTGGAACTCCTGCTCTGAATCAACAGCCCTGATAGCACGGCCTGAAAGGCCTTCCCTGAAACTCCTGCTCTGAAACTCCAGCACTGAATCTCCTGCCCTGAATCTCCGACACTGAAACCCACGCCCTGAAACCGCTGACCTGAAACTCCTGCCCTGAATCACCTGCCCTGAAACTACTGCTCTGAATCTCCAGCTCTGAATCCCCGACCCTGAATCTTCGACCCTGAATCTCCGACTCTGAAGCTGATGCCCCTAAACTACTGACCTGACACTCCTGCCCTGAAACTACTGACCTCAAACTCCTGCCCCAAAACCGATGACCTTGAAACTCCTGCCCTGAAACAGCTGCCCCTGAATCAGCTGCACTGAAACGCTTGCTCTGAACCTCCTGCCCTGAAACTCCTTCCCTGAAACTCATGCCCTGAAACTGATGACCTTGAAACTCCTGCCCTGAATCTCCTGCCCTCAAACCACTGGCCTGAATCACCTGCCGTGAAACTCCTGCCCTGAATCTCCTTCCCTGAAACTACAGCCCTGAAACTCACGCCCTGAATCTACTATCCTGAAACTCCTGGCCAGAAACTGATAACCTTGAAAACCCTGTCCTGAAATTCCAGCCCTGAATCTCCGGCCCTGAATCTCCTATCCTGAAACTGCTGCTCTGTATCTCCTGCACTGAGTCTGCTGCCCTCAAACTCTTGCCCTGAAACTCTTGCACTGAATCTCCTCCCCAGAAACTCCTGCCCTGACACCCCCGCGCTGAATTACCTGCACTGAAATTCATGCCCTGAAACTCCTGACATGAAATTCCAGCCGTCAATCTCCTGCCCTGAATCTCCCACCCTGAAACTCATTCCCCGAAATTACTGACCTGAAACGCCTGGCCAGAAACTGATGACCTTGAAAGCCCTGCCCTGAATCTCTGGCCCTGAGTCTCCTACACTGAAACTCATGCCCCGAAACTACTGACCTGAAACTCCTACCCAGAAACTGATGACCTTGAAACTCCTGCTCTGAATCTCTTGCCCTGAAACAGCTTCCCTGAATCACCTGCCCTGAGTCTGCTGCCCTCAAACTCCTGCCCTGAAACTCTTGCACTGAATCTCCTCCCCTGAAACCCCTGCCATAACATCCCTGCCCTGAATCATCTGCACTGAAACTCATGCCCTGAAACTCCTGACATGAAACACCTGCTCTGAATCACCTGAGCTGAAACTCCAGCTCTGAATTCCTGCCCTGATACTACTGCCCCGAATCTCCAGCACTGAAACACATGCCTTGAAACTCCTGCCAGGAAAACCCTTCCGTGAATCTCCTTCCCTGAAACTCCTGCCCTGAATCAACTGCCGTGAAACTGGTGCCCTGAAACTCCTGCCCTGAACCTCCAGCCATGATTCTCCTACCCTCTCATGCCCAGAAACTCTGGACCTGAAACTCGTGTCCTGAATCTCCTTCCCTGAAACTCATGCCCTGAAACTCCTGCAAAGAAATTCCAGCCCTGAATGCCCTGCCTTTAATCTCCTGCCCTGAAACTCCTACATTGAATCTCCAGCCCTGAATCGCATGCCGTGAAACTCCTGCCCTGAAACTCGAGCTCTGAATACCCTGCCCTGAATCTCCTGCCCTGATAGTACTGCTCTGATACTCCTTCCCTGAAACTCATGCCTTGAAAGCCCTGCCCTGAAATTCATTCCCCGAAACTACTAATCTGAAACTCCTGCCCAGAAACTGATGACCTTGAAACTCCTGCCCTGAAACTACTGGCCTGAATCACCTGCCGTGAAACTCCTGCCTTGAATCTCCTGCCCTGAAACTACAGCCCTGAAACTCATGCCCTGAAACTACTGACCTGAAACTCCTGCCCAGAAACTGATGACTCTGAAACTCCTGCCCTGAATCACCTGCCCTGAAACTCCTGCTCTGAATCTCCTGCCCTTATACTACTGCCCTGAATCTCCTGCACTGAGTCTGCTGCCCTCAAACTCCTGCCCTGAAACTCTTGCACTGAATCTCCTCCCCTGAAACCCTTGTCATAACATCCCTGCCCTGAATCACCTGCACTGAAAATCATGCCCTGAAACTCCTGACATGAAACACCTGCTCTGAATCACCTGACCTGAAACTCCAGCTCTGAATTCCTGCCCTGATACTACTGCCCCGAATCTCCAGCACTGAAACACATGCCTTGAAACTCCTGCCAGGAAAACCCTTCCGTGAATCTCCTTCCCTGAAACTCCTGCCTGAATCAACTGCCGTGAAACTGGTGCCCTGAAACTCCTGCCCTGAACCTCCAGCCATGATTCTCCTACCCTGAATCTCATGCCCAGACACTCCGGATCTGAAACTCGTGCCCTGAATCTCCTTCCCGGAAGCCCATGCCCTGAAACTCCTGCAAAGAAATTCCAGCCCTGAATGCCCTGCCTTTAATCTCCTGCCCTAAAACTCCTACATTGAATCTCCGGCCCTGAAACTACAGCCCTGAAACTCGAGCTCTGAATATCCTGATCTGATAGTACTGCTCTGATATTCCTTCCCTGAAACTCATGCCCTGAAACCCCTGCCCTGAAACTACAGCCCTGAATCTCCTGTCCTGAATCTCGTACGCGGAAACTCATGAGCCGAAACAATTGACCTGAATCTCCCGTCCTGAAACTTCTACCCCGGAACTACTGACCTGAAACTCCTGCCCAGAAACTGATGACTTTGAAACCCCTGCCCTGAAACTCCAGCCCTGAATCTCCAGCCCTGAATCTTCTACCCTGAATCTCCTAAACTGAAAATCATGCCCCGAAACTACGGACCTGAAACTGCTGCCCAGAGACTGATGACCTTGAAACTCCTGCCCTGAAACAGCTGCCCTGAATCACCTGCTCTAAATCTCCCGCCCTGAATCCACTGCACATAAACTGATGCCCTCAAACTCCTGCCCTGAATCTCTTGCACTGAACCTCCTGGCCTAAAACTCCTGCCCTAGCACTCCTGCCCTGAAACTAAAGCCCGGAGAATCCTGACATGAAACTCCTGCCATGAATCTCCTTCTCTGCAATTCCTGCCCTGAATCTCCCGCCCTGAAACTCCTTCCCTGAAATTCATGCCCTGAAACTCCTGCCCAGACACTGATGACGTTGAAACCCCTGCCGCGAAACTCCAGCTCTGAATCTCCGGCCCTGAATCTCCTACCCTGAAACTGCTTCCTTGAAACTACTGGCCTGAAACCCCTGCCCTGAAACTCCAGCCCTGAATCTCCGGCCCGGAAACAGCTGCCCTGAATCACCTGCCCTTAATCTCGTACCCAGAAACTCATGCGCCAAAACTACTGACCTGAAACTACTGCTCAGAAACTGATGACCTTGAAACTCTTGCCCTGAACCTCCTGCCCTGAAACAGCTGCCCTGAATCACCTGCTCTGAATCTCCTGCCCTGCATCCACTGCACATAAACTGATGCCCACCAACTCCTGCCCTGAAACTCTTGCACTGAATCTCCTGCCCTGAAACTCCTGCCCCAACACTCCTGCCCTGAATCACCTGCACTGAAACTCATGCCCTGAAACTCCTGACAGGAACCTCCTGCCGTGAATCTCCTTCCCGGCAACGCCAGCCCTTAATGTCATGCCCTGAAACTACTTTCTGGAGACTCCTTCCCTGAATGTCCTACCCTGAAACACATGCCTTGAACCTCCTGCCACGAAACCCCTCCCGTGAATCTCCTTTCCTGAAACTCCTGCCCTGAATCAACTGCCCTGAATCTCCGGCCCTGAATCTCCTACCCTGAAATGCATGCCCTGAAACTACTGACCTGAACCTCATGCCCAGAAACAGACGACCTTGAAACTCCTGCCCTGAAACACATGAGTTGAACTCCTACCACGAATCCCGTGCCGTGAATCTCCTTCCCTGAAACTCCTGCCCTGAATCAACAGCCCTGATAGCACGGCCCTGAAGGGCCTTCCCTGAAACTCCTGCCCTGAGACTACTGACCTCAAACCCTTGCCAGGAATCTGATGACCTTGAAACTCCTGCCCTGAAACTCCAGCCCTGAATCTTCTGCCCTGAATCTCCGACCCTGAAACTCACGCCCTGAAACCACTGCCCTGAAACTCCAGCCCTGAATCTCCTGCCCTGAAACACATGACTTGAATCCCCTGCCGTGAATCTCCTTCCCTGGAACTCCTGCTCTGAATCAACAGCCCTGATAGCACGGCCTGAAAGGCCTTCCCTGAAACTCCTGCTCTGAAACTCCAGCACTGAATCTCCTGCCCTGAATCTCCGACACTGAAACCCACGCCCTGAAACCGCTGACCTGAAACTCCTGCCCTGAATCACCTGCCCTGAAACTACTGCTCTGAATCTCCAGCTCTGAATCCCCGACCCTGAATCTTCGACCCTGAATCTCCGACTCTGAAGCTGATGCCCCTAAACTACTGACCTGACACTCCTGCCCTGAAACTACTGACCTCAAACTCCTGCCCCAAAACCGATGACCTTGAAACTCCTGCCCTGAAACAGCTGCCCCTGAATCAGCTGCACTGAAACGCTTGCTCTGAACCTCCTGCCCTGAAACTCCTTCCCTGAAACTCATGCCCTGAAACTGATGACCTTGAAACTCCTGCCCTGAATCTCCTGCCCTCAAACCACTGGCCTGAATCACCTGCCGTGAAACTCCTGCCCTGAATCTCCTTCCCTGAAACTACAGCCCTGAAACTCACGCCCTGAATCTACTATCCTGAAACTCCTGGCCAGAAACTGATAACCTTGAAAACCCTGTCCTGAAATTCCAGCCCTGAATCTCCGGCCCTGAATCTCCTATCCTGAAACTGCTGCTCTGTATCTCCTGCACTGAGTCTGCTGCCCTCAAACTCTTGCCCTGAAACTCTTGCACTGAATCTCCTCCCCAGAAACTCCTGCCCTGACACCCCCGCGCTGAATTACCTGCACTGAAATTCATGCCCTGAAACTCCTGACATGAAATTCCAGCCGTCAATCTCCTGCCCTGAATCTCCCACCCTGAAACTCATTCCCCGAAATTACTGACCTGAAACGCCTGGCCAGAAACTGATGACCTTGAAAGCCCTGCCCTGAATCTCTGGCCCTGAGTCTCCTACACTGAAACTCATGCCCCGAAACTACTGACCTGAAACTCCTACCCAGAAACTGATGACCTTGAAACTCCTGCTCTGAATCTCTTGCCCTGAAACAGCTTCCCTGAATCACCTGCCCTGAGTCTGCTGCCCTCAAACTCCTGCCCTGAAACTCTTGCACTGAATCTCCTCCCCTGAAACCCCTGCCATAACATCCCTGCCCTGAATCATCTGCACTGAAACTCATGCCCTGAAACTCCTGACATGAAACACCTGCTCTGAATCACCTGAGCTGAAACTCCAGCTCTGAATTCCTGCCCTGATACTACTGCCCCGAATCTCCAGCACTGAAACACATGCCTTGAAACTCCTGCCAGGAAAACCCTTCCGTGAATCTCCTTCCCCGAAACTCCTGCCCTGAATCAACTGCCGTGAAACTGGTGCCCTGAAACTCCTGCCCTGAACCTCCAGCCATGATTCTCCTACCCTCTCATGCCCAGAAACTCTGGACCTGAAACTCGTGTCCTGAATCTCCTTCCCTGAAACTCATGCCCTGAAACTCCTGCAAAGAAATTCCAGCCCTGAATGCCCTGCCTTTAATCTCCTGCCCTGAAACTCCTACATTGAATCTCCAGCCCTGAATCGCATGCCGTGAAACTCCTGCCCTGAAACTCGAGCTCTGAATACCCTGCCCTGAATCTCCTGCCCTGATAGTACTGCTCTGATACTCCTTCCCTGAAACTCATGCCTTGAAAGCCCTGCCCTGAAATTCATTCCCCGAAACTACTAATCTGAAACTCCTGCCCAGAAACTGATGACCTTGAAACTCCTGCCCTGAAACTACTGGCCTGAATCACCTGCCGTGAAACTCCTGCCTTGAATCTCCTGCCCTGAAACTACAGCCCTGAAACTCATGCCCTGAAACTACTGACCTGAAACTCCTGCCCAGAAACTGATGACTCTGAAACTCCTGCCCTGAATCACCTGCCCTGAAACTCCTGCTCTGAATCTCCTGCCCTTATACTACTGCCCTGAATCTCCTGCACTGAGTCTGCTGCCCTCAAACTCCTGCCCTGAAACTCTTGCACTGAATCTCCTCCCCTGAAACCATTGTCATAACATCCCTGCCCTGAATCACCTGCACTGAAAATCATGCCCTGAAACTCCTGACATGAAACACCTGCTCTGAATCACCTGACCTGAAACTCCAGCTCTGAATTCCTGCCCTGATACTACTGCCCCGAATCTCCAGCACTGAAACACATGCCTTGAAACTCCTGCCAGGAAAACCCTTCCGTGAATCTCCTTCCCTGAAACTCCTGCCTGAATCAACTGCCGTGAAACTGGTGCCCTGAAACTCCTGCCCTGAACCACCAGCCATGATTCTCCTACCCTGAATCTCATGCCCAGACACTCCGGATCTGAAACTCGTGCCCTGAATCTCCTTCCCGGAAGCCCATGCCCTGAAACTCCTGCAAAGAAATTCCAGCCCTGAATGCCCTGCCTTTAATCTCCTGCCCTAAAACTCCTACATTGAATCTCCGGCCCTGAAACTACAGCCCTGAAACTCGAGCTCTGAATATCCTGATCTGATAGTACTGCTCTGATATTCCTTCCCGAAACTCATGCCTTGAAACCCCTGCCCTGAAACTACAGCCCTGAATCTCCTGTCCTGAATCTCGTACGCGGAAACTCATGAGCCGAAACAATTGACCTGAATCTCCCGTCCTGAAACTTCTACCCCGGAACTACTGACCTGAAACTCCTGCCCAGAAACTGATGACTTTGAAACCCCTGCCCTGAAACTCCAGCCCTGAATCTCCAGCCCTGAATCTTCTACCCTGAATCTCCTAAACTGAAAATCATGCCCCGAAACTACGGACCTGAAACTGCTGCCCAGAGACTGATGACCTTGAAACTCCTGCCCTGAAACAGCTGCCCTGAATCACCTGCTCTAAATCTCCCGCCCTGAATCCACTGCACATAAACTGATGCCCTCAAACTCCTGCCCTGAATCTCTTGCACTGAACCTCCTGGCCTAAAACTCCTGCCCTAGCACTCCTGCCCTGAAACTAAAGCCCGGAGAATCCTGACATGAAACTCCTGCCATGAATCTCCTTCTCTGCAATTCCTGCCCTGAATCTCCCGCCCTGAAACTCCTTCCCTGAAATTCATGCCCTGAAACTCCTGCCCAGACACTGATGACGTTGAAACCCCTGCCGCGAAACTCCAGCTCTGAATCTCCGGCCCTGAATCTCCTACCCTGAAACTGCTTCCTTGAAACTACTGGCCTGAAACCCCTGCCCTGAAACTCCAGCCCTGAATCTCCGGCCCGGAAACAGCTGCCCTGAATCACCTGCCCTTAATCTCGTACCCAGAAACTCATGCGCCAAAACTACTGACCTGAAACTACTGCTCAGAAACTGATGACCTTGAAACTCTTGCCCTGAACCTCCTGCCCTGAAACAGCTGCCCTGAATCACCTGCTCTGAATCTCCTGCCCTGCATCCACTGCACATAAACTGATGCCCACCAACTCCTGCCCTGAAACTCTTGCACTGAATCTCCTGCCCTGAAACTCCTGCCCCAACACTCCTGCCCTGAATCACCTGCACTGAAACTCATGCCCTGAAACTCCTGACAGGAACCTCCTGCCGTGAATCTCCTTCCCGGCAACGCCAGCCCTTAATGTCATGCCCTGAAACTACTTTCTGGAGACTCCTTCCCTGAATGTCCTACCCTGAAACACATGCCTTGAACCTCCTGCCACGAAACCCCTCCCGTGAATCTCCTTTCCTGAAACTCCTGCCCTGAATCAACTGCCCTGAATCTCCGGCCCTGAATCTCCTACCCTGAAATGCATGCCCTGAAACTACTGACCTGAACCTCATGCCCAGAAACAGACGACCTTGAAACTCCTGCCCTGAAACACATGAGTTGAACTCCTACCACGAATCCCGTGCCGTGAATCTCCTTCCCTGAAACTCCTGCCCTGAATCAACAGCCCTGATAGCACGGCCCTGAAGGGCCTTCCCTGAAACTCCTGCCCTGAGACTACTGACCTCAAACCCTTGCCAGGAATCTGATGACCTTGAAACTCCTGCCCTGAAACTCCAGCCCTGAATCTTCTGCCCTGAATCTCCGACCCTGAAACTCACGCCCTGAAACCACTGCCCTGAAACTCCAGCCCTGAATCTCCTGCCCTGAAACACATGACTTGAATCCCCTGCCGTGAATCTCCTTCCCTGGAACTCCTGCTCTGAATCAACAGCCCTGATAGCACGGCCTGAAAGGCCTTCCCTGAAACTCCTGCTCTGAAACTCCAGCACTGAATCTCCTGCCCTGAATCTCCGACACTGAAACCCACGCCCTGAAACCGCTGACCTGAAACTCCTGCCCTGAATCACCTGCCCTGAAACTACTGCTCTGAATCTCCAGCTCTGAATCCCCGACCCTGAATCTTCGACCCTGAATCTCCGACTCTGAAGCTGATGCCCCTAAACTACTGACCTGACACTCCTGCCCCGAAACTACTGACCTCAAACTCCTGCCCCAAAACCGATGACCTTGAAACTCCTGCCCTGAAACAGCTGCCCCTGAATCAGCTGCACTGAAACGCTTGCTCTGAACCTCCTGCCCTGAAACTCCTTCCCTGAAACTCATGCCCTGAAACTGATGACCTTGAAACTCCTGCCCTGAATCTCCTGCCCTCAAACCACTGGCCTGAATCACCTGCCGTGAAACTCCTGCCCTGAATCTCCTTCCCTGAAACTACAGCCCTGAAACTCACGCCCTGAATCTACTATCCTGAAACTCCTGGCCAGAAACTGATAACCTTGAAAACCCTGTCCTGAAATTCCAGCCCTGAATCTCCGGCCCTGAATCTCCTATCCTGAAACTGCTGCTCTGTATCTCCTGCACTGAGTCTGCTGCCCTCAAACTCTTGCCCTGAAACTCTTGCACTGAATCTCCTCCCCAGAAACTCCTGCCCTGACACCCCCGCGCTGAATTACCTGCACTGAAATTCATGCCCTGAAACTCCTGACATGAAATTCCAGCCGTCAATCTCCTGCCCTGAATCTCCCACCCTGAAACTCATTCCCCGAAATTACTGACCTGAAACGCCTGGCCAGAAACTGATGACCTTGAAAGCCCTGCCCTGAATCTCTGGCCCTGAGTCTCCTACACTGAAACTCATGCCCCAAAACTACTGACCTGAAACTCCTACCCAGAAACTGATGACTCTGAAACTCCTGCCCTGAATCTCTTGCCCTGAAACAGCTTCCCTGAATCACCTGCCCTGAGTCTGTTGCCCTCAAACTCCTGCCCTGAAACTCTTGCACTGAATCTCCTCCCCTGAAACCCCTGCCATAACATCCCTGCCCTGAATCATCTGCACTGAAACTCATGCCCTGAAACTCCTGACATGAAACACCTGCTCTGAATCACCTGACCTGAAACTCCAGCTCTGAATTCCTGCCCTGATACTACTGCCCCGAATCTCCAGCACTGAAACACATGCCTTGAAACTCCTGCCAGGAAAACCCTTCCGTGAATCTCCTTCCCTGAAACTCCTGCCCTGAATCAACTGCCGTGAAACTGGTGCCCTGAAACTCCTGCCCTGAACCTCCAGCCATGATTCTCCTACCCTCTCATGCCCAGAAACTCTGGACCTGAAACTCGTGTCCTGAATCTCCTTCCCTGAAACTCATGCCCTGAAACTCCTGCAAAGAAATTCCAGCCCTGAATGCCCTGCCTTTAATCTCCTGCCCTGAAACTCCTACATTGAATCTCCAGCCCTGAATCGCATGCCGTGAAACTCCTGCCCTGAAACTCGAGCTCTGAATACCCTGCCCTGAATCTCCTGCCCTGATAGTACTGCTCTGATACTCCTTCCCTGAAACTCATGCCTTGAAAGCCCTGCCCTGAAATTCATTCCCCGAAACTACTAATCTGAAACTCCTGCCCAGAAACTGATGACCTTGAAACTCCTGCCCTGAAACTACTGGCCTGAATCACCTGCCGTGAAACTCCTGCCTTGAATCTCCTGCCCTGAAACTACAGCCCTGAAACTCATGCCCTGAAACTACTGACCTGAAACTCCTGCCCAGAAACTGATGACTCTGAAACTCCTGCCCTGAATCACCTGCCCTGAAACTCCTGCTCTGAATCTCCTGCCCTTATACTACTGCCCTGAATCTCCTGCACTGAGTCTGCTGCCCTCAAACTCCTGCCCTGAAACTCTTGCACTGAATCTCCTCCCCTGAAACCCTTGTCATAACATCCCTGCCCTGAATCACCTGCACTGAAAATCATGCCCTGAAACTCCTGACATGAAACACCTGCTCTGAATCACCTGACCTGAAACTCCAGCTCTGAATTCCTGCCCTGATACTACTGCCCCGAATCTCCAGCACTGAAACACATGCCTTGAAACTCCTGCCAGGAAAACCCTTCCGTGAATCTCCTTCCCTGAAACTCCTGCCTGAATCAACTGCCGTGAAACTGGTGCCCTGAAACTCCTGCCCTGAACCACCAGCCATGATTCTCCTACCCTGAATCTCATGCCCAGACACTCCGGATCTGAAACTCGTGCCCTGAATCTCCTTCCCGGAAGCCCATGCCCTGAAACTCCTGCAAAGAAATTCCAGCCCTGAATGCCCTGCCTTTAATCTCCTGCCCTAAAACTCCTACATTGTATCTCCGGCCCTGAAACTACAGCCCTGAAACTCGAGCTCTGAATATCCTGATCTGATAGTACTGCTCTGATATTCCTTCCCTGAAACTCATGCCTTGAAACCCCTGCCCTGAAACTACAGCCCTGAATCTCCTGTCCTGAATCTCGTACGCGGAAACTCATGAGCCGAAACAATTGACCTGAATCTCCCGTCCTGAAACTTCTACCCCGGAACTACTGACCTGAAACTCCTGCCCAGAAACTGATGACTTTGAAACCCCTGCCCTGAAACTCCAGCCCTGAATCTCCAGCCCTGAATCTTCTACCCTGAATCTCCTAAACTGAAAATCATGCCCCGAAACTACGGACCTGAAACTGCTGCCCAGAGACTGATGACCTTGAAACTCCTGCCCTGAACCTCCTGCCCTGAAACAGCTGCCCTGAATCACCTGCTCTAAATCTCCCGCCCTGAATCTACTGCACATAAACTGATGCCCTCAAACTCCTGCCCTGAATCTCTTGCACTGAACCTCCTGGCCTAAAACTCCTGCCCTAGCACTCCTGCCCTGAAACTAAAGCCCGGAGAATCCTGACATGAAACTCCTGCCATGAATCTCCTTCTCTGCAATTCCTGCCCTGAATCTCCCGCCCTGAAACTCCTTCCCTGAAATTCATGCCCTGAAACTCCTGCCCAGACACTGATGACGTTGAAACCCCTGCCGCGAAACTCCAGCTCTGAATCTCCGGCCCTGAATCTCCTACCCTGAAACTGCTTCCTTGAAACTACTGGCCTGAAACCCCTGCCCTGAAACTCCAGCCCTGAATCTCCGGCCCGGAAACAGCTGCCCTGAATCACCTGCCCTTAATCTCGTACCCAGAAACTCATGCGCCAAAACTACTGACCTGAAACTACTGCTCAGAAACTGATGACCTTGAAACTCTTGCCCTGAACCTCCTGCCCTGAAACAGCTGCCCTGAATCACCTGCTCTGAATCTCCTGCCCTGCATCCACTGCACATAAACTGATGCCCACCAACTCCTGCCCTGAAACTCTTGCACTGAATCTCCTGCCCTGAAACTCCTGCCCCAACACTCCTGCCCTGAATCACCTGCACTGAAACTCATGCCCTGAAACTCCTGACAGGAACCTCCTGCCGTGAATCTCCTTCCCGGCAACGCCAGCCCTTAATGTCATGCCCTGAAACTACTTTCTGGAGACTCCTTCCCTGAATGTCCTACCCTGAAACACATGCCTTGAACCTCCTGCCACGAAACCCCTCCCGTGAATCTCCTTTCCTGAAACTCCTGCCCTGAATCAACTGCCCTGAATCTCCGGCCCTGAATCTCCTACCCTGAAATGCATGCCCTGAAACTACTGACCTGAACCTCATGCCCAGAAACAGACGACCTTGAAACTCCTGCCCTGAAACACATGAGTTGAACTCCTACCACGAATCCCGTGCCGTGAATCTCCTTCCCTGAAACTCCTGCCCTGAATCAACAGCCCTGATAGCACGGCCCTGAAGGGCCTTCCCTGAAACTCCTGCCCTGAGACTACTGACCTCAAACCCTTGCCAGGAATCTGATGACCTTGAAACTCCTGCCCTGAAACTCCAGCCCTGAATCTTCTGCCCTGAATCTCCGACCCTGAAACTCACGCCCTGAAACCACTGCCCTGAAACTCCAGCCCTGAATCTCCTGCCCTGAAACACATGACTTGAATCCCCTGCCGTGAATCTCCTTCCCTGGAACTCCTGCTCTGAATCAACAGCCCTGATAGCACGGCCTGAAAGGCCTTCCCTGAAACTCCTGCTCTGAAACTCCAGCACTGAATCTCCTGCCCTGAATCTCCGACACTGAAACCCACGCCCTGAAACCGCTGACCTGAAACTCCTGCCCTGAATCACCTGCCCTGAAACTACTGCTCTGAATCTCCAGCTCTGAATCCCCGACCCTGAATCTTCGACCCTGAATCTCCGACTCTGAAGCTGATGCCCCTAAACTACTGACCTGACACTCCTGCCCTGAAACTACTGACCTCAAACTCCTGCCCCAAAACCGATGACCTTGAAACTCCTGCCCTGAAACAGCTGCCCCTGAATCAGCTGCACTGAAACGCTTGCTCTGAACCTCCTGCCCTGAAACTCCTTCCCTGAAACTCATGCCCTGAAACTGATGACCTTGAAACTCCTGCCCTGAATCTCCTGCCCTCAAACCACTGGCCTGAATCACCTGCCGTGAAACTCCTGCCCTGAATCTCCTTCCCTGAAACTACAGCCCTGAAACTCACGCCCTGAATCTACTATCCTGAAACTCCTGGCCAGAAACTGATAACCTTGAAAACCCTGTCCTGAAATTCCAGCCCTGAATCTCCGGCCCTGAATCTCCTATCCTGAAACTGCTGCTCTGTATCTCCTGCACTGAGTCTGCTGCCCTCAAACTCTTGCCCTGAAACTCTTGCACTGAATCTCCTCCCCAGAAACTCCTGCCCTGACACCCCCGCGCTGAATTACCTGCACTGAAATTCATGCCCTGAAACTCCTGACATGAAATTCCAGCCGTCAATCTCCTGCCCTGAATCTCCCACCCTGAAACTCATTCCCCGAAATTACTGACCTGAAACGCCTGGCCAGAAACTGATGACCTTGAAAGCCCTGCCCTGAATCTCTGGCCCTGAGTCTCCTACACTGAAACTCATGCCCCGAAACTACTGACCTGAAACTCCTACCCAGAAACTGATGACCTTGAAACTCCTGCTCTGAATCTCTTGCCCTGAAACAGCTTCCCTGAATCACCTGCCCTGAGTCTGCTGCCCTCAAACTCCTGCCCTGAAACTCTTGCACTGAATCTCCTCCCCTGAAACCCCTGCCATAACATCCCTGCCCTGAATCATCTGCACTGAAACTCATGCCCTGAAACTCCTGACATGAAACACCTGCTCTGAATCACCTGACCTGAAACTCCAGCTCTGAATTCCTGCCCTGATACTACTGCCCCGAATCTCCAGCACTGAAACACATGCCTTGAAACTCCTGCCAGGAAAACCCTTCCGTGAATCTCCTTCCCTGAAACTCCTGCCCTGAACCTCCAGCCGTGATTCTCCTACCCTCTCATGCCCAGAAACTCTGGACCTGAAACTCGTGTCCTGAATCTCCTTCCCTGAAACTCATGCCCTGAAACTCCTGCAAAGAAATTCCAGCCCTGAATGCCCTGCCTTTAATCTCCTGCCCTGAAACTCCTACATTGAATCTCCAGCCCTGAATCGCATGCCGTGAAACTCCTGCCCTGAAACTCGAGCTCTGAATACCCTGCCCTGAATCTCCTGCCCTGATAGTACTGCTCTGATACTCCTTCCCTGAAACTCATGCCTTGAAAGCCCTGCCCTGAAATTCATTCCCCGAAACTACTAATCTGAAACTCCTGCCCAGAAACTGATGACCTTGAAACTCCTGCCCTGAAACTACTGGCCTGAATCACCTGCCGTGAAACTCCTGCCTTGAATCTCCTGCCCTGAAACTACAGCCCTGAAACTCATGCCCTGAAACTACTGACCTGAAACTCCTGCCCAGAAACTGATGACTCTGAAACTCCTGCCCTGAATCACCTGCCCTGAAACTCCTGCTCTGAATCTCCTGCCCTTATACTACTGCCCTGAATCTCCTGCACTGAGTCTGCTGCCCTCAAACTCCTGCCCTGAAACTCTTGCACTGAATCTCCTCCCCTGAAACCCTTGTCATAACATCCCTGCCCTGAATCACCTGCACTGAAAATCATGCCCTGAAACTCCTGACATGAAACACCTGCTCTGAATCACCTGACCTGAAACTCCAGCTCTGAATTCCTGCCCTGATACTACTGCCCCGAATCTCCAGCACTGAAACACATGCCTTGAAACTCCTGCCAGGAAAACCCTTCCGTGAATCTCCTTCCCTGAAACTCCTGCCTGAATCAACTGCCGTGAAACTGGTGCCCTGAAACTCCTGCCCTGAACCACCAGCCATGATTCTCCTACCCTGAATCTCATGCCCAGACACTCCGGATCTGAAACTCGTGCCCTGAATCTCCTTCCCGGAAGCCCATGCCCTGAAACTCCTGCAAAGAAATTCCAGCCCTGAATGCCCTGCCTTTAATCTCCTGCCCTAAAACTCCTACATTGAATCTCCGGCCCTGAAACTACAGCCCTGAAACTCGAGCTCTGAATATCCTGATCTGATAGTACTGCTCTGATATTCCTTCCCTGAAACTCATGCCTTGAAACCCCTGCCCTGAAACTACAGCCCTGAATCTCCTGTCCTGAATCTCGTACGCGGAAACTCATGAGCCGAAACAATTGACCTGAATCTCCCGTCCTGAAACTTCTACCCCGGAACTACTGACCTGAAACTCCTGCCCAGAAACTGATGACTTTGAAACCCCTGCCCTGAAACTCCAGCCCTGAATCTCCAGCCCTGAATCTTCTACCCTGAATCTCCTAAACTGAAAATCATGCCCCGAAACTACGGACCTGAAACTGCTGCCCAGAGACTGATGACCTTGAAACTCCTGCCCTGAACCTCCTGCCCTGAAACAGCTGCCCTGAATCACCTGCTCTAAATCTCCCGCCCTGAATCCACTGCACATAAACTGATGCCCTCAAACTCCTGCCCTGAATCTCTTGCACTGAACCTCCTGGCCTAAAACTCCTGCCCTAGCACTCCTGCCCTGAAACTAAAGCCCGGAGAATCCTGACATGAAACTCCTGCCATGAATCTCCTTCTCTGCAATTCCTGCCCTGAATCTCCCGCCCTGAAACTCCTTCCCTGAAATTCATGCCCTGAAACTCCTGCCCAGACACTGATGACGTTGAAACCCCTGCCGCGAAACTCCAGCTCTGAATCTCCGGCCCTGAATCTCCTACCCTGAAACTGCTTCCTTGAAACTACTGGCCTGAAACCCCTGCCCTGAAACTCCAGCCCTGAATCTCCGGCCCGGAAACAGCTGCCCTGAATCACCTGCCCTTAATCTCGTACCCAGAAACTCATGCGCCAAAACTACTGACCTGAAACTACTGCTCAGAAACTGATGACCTTGAAACTCTTGCCCTGAACCTCCTGCCCTGAAACAGCTGCCCTGAATCACCTGCTCTGAATCTCCTGCCCTGCATCCACTGCACATAAACTGATGCCCACCAACTCCTGCCCTGAAACTCTTGCACTGAATCTCCTGCCCTGAAACTCCTGCCCCAACACTCCTGCCCTGAATCACCTGCACTGAAACTCATGCCCTGAAACTCCTGACAGGAACCTCCTGCCGTGAATCTCCTTCCCGGCAACGCCAGCCCTTAATGTCATGCCCTGAAACTACTTTCTGGAGACTCCTTCCCTGAATGTCCTACCCTGAAACACATGCCTTGAACCTCCTGCCACGAAACCCCTCCCGTGAATCTCCTTTCCTGAAACTCCTGCCCTGAATCAACTGCCCTGAATCTCCGGCCCTGAATCTCCTACCCTGAAATGCATGCCCTGAAACTACTGACCTGAACCTCATGCCCAGAAACAGACGACCTTGAAACTCCTGCCCTGAAACACATGAGTTGAACTCCTACCACGAATCCCGTGCCGTGAATCTCCTTCCCTGAAACTCCTGCCCTGAATCAACAGCCCTGATAGCACGGCCCTGAAGGGCCTTCCCTGAAACTCCTGCCCTGAGACTACTGACCTCAAACCCTTGCCAGGAATCTGATGACCTTGAAACTCCTGCCCTGAAACTCCAGCCCTGAATCTTCTGCCCTGAATCTCCGACCCTGAAACTCACGCCCTGAAACCACTGCCCTGAAACTCCAGCCCTGAATCTCCTGCCCTGAAACACATGACTTGAATCCCCTGCCGTGAATCTCCTTCCCTGGAACTCCTGCTCTGAATCAACAGCCCTGATAGCACGGCCTGAAAGGCCTTCCCTGAAACTCCTGCTCTGAAACTCCAGCACTGAATCTCCTGCCCTGAATCTCCGACACTGAAACCCACGCCCTGAAACCGCTGACCTGAAACTCCTGCCCTGAATCACCTGCCCTGAAACTACTGCTCTGAATCTCCAGCTCTGAATCCCCGACCCTGAATCTTCGACCCTGAATCTCCGACTCTGAAGCTGATGCCCCTAAACTACTGACCTGACACTCCTGCCCTGAAACTACTGACCTCAAACTCCTGCCCCAAAACCGATGACCTTGAAACTCCTGCCCTGAAACAGCTGCCCCTGAATCAGCTGCACTGAAACGCTTGCTCTGAACCTCCTGCCCTGAAACTCCTTCCCTGAAACTCATGCCCTGAAACTGATGACCTTGAAACTCCTGCCCTGAATCTCCTGCCCTCAAACCACTGGCCTGAATCACCTGCCGTGAAACTCCTGCCCTGAATCTCCTTCCCTGAAACTACAGCCCTGAAACTCACGCCCTGAATCTACTATCCTGAAACTCCTGGCCAGAAACTGATAACCTTGAAAACCCTGTCCTGAAATTCCAGCCCTGAATCTCCTATCCTGAAACTGCTGCTCTGTATCTCCTGCACTGAGTCTGCTGCCCTCAAACTCTTGCCCTGAAACTCTTGCACTGAATCTCCTCCCCAGAAACTCCTGCCCTGACACCCCCGCGCTGAATTACCTGCACTGAAATTCATGCCCTGAAACTCCTGACATGAAATTCCAGCCGTCAATCTCCTGCCCTGAATCTCCCACCCTGAAACTCATTCCCCGAAATTACTGACCTGAAACGCCTGGCCAGAAACTGATGACCTTGAAAGCCCTGCCCTGAAACTCCAGCCCTGAATCTCCAGCCCTGAATCTTCTACCCTGAATCTCCTGCCCTGAAACTCATGCCCTGAAACTACTGACCTGAAACTCCTGCCCAGAAACTGATGACTCTGAAACTCCTGCCCTGAATCACCTGCCCTGAAACTCCTGCTCTGAATCTCCTGCCCTTATACTACTGCCCTGAATCTCCTGCACTGAGTCTGCTGCCCTCAAACTCCTGCCCTGAAACTCTTGCACTGAATCTCCTCCCCTGAAACCCTTGTCATAACATCCCTGCCCTGAATCACCTGCACTGAAAATCATGCCCTGAAACTCCTGACATGAAACACCTGCTCTGAATCACCTGACCTGAAACTCCAGCTCTGAATTCCTGCCCTGATACTACTGCCCCGAATCTCCAGCACTGAAACACATGCCTTGAAACTCCTGCCAGGAAAACCCTTCCGTGAATCTCCTTCCCTGAAACTCCTGCCTGAATCAACTGCCGTGAAACTGGTGCCCTGAAACTCCTGCCCTGAACCTCCAGCCATGATTCTCCTACCCTGAATCTCATGCCCAGACACTCCGGATCTGAAACTCGTGCCCTGAATCTCCTTCCCGGAAGCCCATGCCCTGAAACTCCTGCAAAGAAATTCCAGCCCTGAATGCCCTTGAATGCCCTTTAATCTCCTGCCCTAAAACTCCTACATTGAATCTCCGGCCCTGAAACTACAGCCCTGAAACTCGAGCTCTGAATATCCTGATCTGATAGTACTGCTCTGATATTCCTTCCCTGAAACTCATGCCTTGAAACCCCTGCCCTGAAACTACAGCCCTGAATCTCCTGTCCTGAATCTCGTACGCGGAAACTCATGAGCCGAAACAATTGACCTGAATCTCCCGTCCTGAAACTTCTACCCCGGAACTACTGACCTGAAACTCCTGCCCAGAAACTGATGACTTTGAAACCCCTGCCCTGAAACTCCAGCCCTGAATCTCCAGCCCTGAATCTTCTACCCTGAATCTCCTAAACTGAAAATCATGCCCCGAAACTACGGACCTGAAACTGCTGCCCAGAGACTGATGACCTTGAAACTCCTGCCCTGAACCTCCTGCCCTGAAACAGCTGCCCTGAATCACCTGCTCTAAATCTCCCGCCCTGAATCCACTGCACATAAACTGATGCCCTCAAACTCCTGCCCTGAATCTCTTGCACTGAACCTCCTGGCCTAAAACTCCTGCCCTAGCACTCCTGCCCTGAAACTAAAGCCCGGAGAATCCTGACATGAAACTCCTGCCATGAATCTCCTTCTCTGCAATTCCTGCCCTGAATCTCCCGCCCTGAAACTCCTTCCCTGAAATTCATGCCCTGAAACTCCTGCCCAGACACTGATGACGTTGAAACCCCTGCCGCGAAACTCCAGCTCTGAATCTCCGGCCCTGAATCTCCTACCCTGAAACTGCTTCCTTGAAACTACTGGCCTGAAACCCCTGCCCTGAAACTCCAGCCCTGAATCTCCGGCCCGGAAACAGCTGCCCTGAATCACCTGCCCTTAATCTCGTACCCAGAAACTCATGCGCCAAAACTACTGACCTGAAACTACTGCTCAGAAACTGATGACCTTGAAACTCTTGCCCTGAACCTCCTGCCCTGAAACAGCTGCCCTGAATCACCTGCTCTGAATCTCCTGCCCTGCATCCACTGCACATAAACTGATGCCCACCAACTCCTGCCCTGAAACTCTTGCACTGAATCTCCTGCCCTGAAACTCCTGCCCCAACACTCCTGCCCTGAATCACCTGCACTGAAACTCATGCCCTGAAACTCCTGACAGGAACCTCCTGCCGTGAATCTCCTTCCCGGCAACGCCAGCCCTTAATGTCATGCCCTGAAACTACTTTCTGGAGACTCCTTCCCTGAATGTCCTACCCTGAAACACATGCCTTGAACCTCCTGCCACGAAACCCCTCCCGTGAATCTCCTTTCCTGAAACTCCTGCCCTGAATCAACTGCCCTGAATCTCCGGCCCTGAATCTCCTACCCTGAAATGCATGCCCTGAAACTACTGACCTGAACCTCATGCCCAGAAACAGACGACCTTGAAACTCCTGCCCTGAAACACATGAGTTGAACTCCTACCACGAATCCCGTGCCGTGAATCTCCTTCCCTGAAACTCCTGCCCTGAATCAACAGCCCTGATAGCACGGCCCTGAAGGGCCTTCCCTGAAACTCCTGCCCTGAGACTACTGACCTCAAACCCTTGCCAGGAATCTGATGACCTTGAAACTCCTGCCCTGAAACTCCAGCCCTGAATCTTCTGCCCTGAATCTCCGACCCTGAAACTCACGCCCTGAAACCACTGCCCTGAAACTCCAGCCCTGAATCTCCTGCCCTGAAACACATGACTTGAATCCCCTGCCGTGAATCTCCTTCCCTGGAACTCCTGCTCTGAATCAACAGCCCTGATAGCACGGCCTGAAAGGCCTTCCCTGAAACTCCTGCTCTGAAACTCCAGCACTGAATCTCCTGCCCTGAATCTCCGACACTGAAACCCACGCCCTGAAACCGCTGACCTGAAACTCCTGCCCTGAATCACCTGCCCTGAAACTACTGCTCTGAATCTCCAGCTCTGAATCCCCGACCCTGAATCTTCGACCCTGAATCTCCGACTCTGAAGCTGATGCCCCTAAACTACTGACCTGACACTCCTGCCCTGAAACTACTGACCTCAAACTCCTGCCCCAAAACCGATGACCTTGAAACTCCTGCCCTGAAACAGCTGCCCCTGAATCAGCTGCACTGAAACGCTTGCTCTGAACCTCCTGCCCTGAAACTCCTTCCCTGAAACTCATGCCCTGAAACTGATGACCTTGAAACTCCTGCCCTGAATCTCCTGCCCTCAAACCACTGGCCTGAATCACCTGCCGTGAAACTCCTGCCCTGAATCTCCTTCCCTGAAACTACAGCCCTGAAACTCACGCCCTGAATCTACTATCCTGAAACTCCTGGCCAGAAACTGATAACCTTGAAAACCCTGTCCTGAAATTCCAGCCCTGAATCTCCGGCCCTGAATCTCCTATCCTGAAACTGCTGCTCTGTATCTCCTGCACTGAGTCTGCTGCCCTCAAACTCTTGCCCTGAAACTCTTGCACTGAATCTCCTCCCCAGAAACTCCTGCCCTGACACCCCCGCGCTGAATTACCTGCACTGAAATTCATGCCCTGAAACTCCTGACATGAAATTCCAGCCGTCAATCTCCTGCCCTGAATCTCCCACCCTGAAACTCATTCCCCGAAATTACTGACCTGAAACGCCTGGCCAGAAACTGATGACCTTGAAAGCCCTGCCCTGAAACTCCAGCCCTGAATCTCCAGCCCTGAATCTTCTACCCTGAATCTCCTGCCCTGAAACTCATGCCCTGAAACTACTGACCTGAAACTCCTGCCCAGAAACTGATGACTCTGAAACTCCTGCCCTGAATCACCTGCCCTGAAACTCCTGCTCTGAATCTCCTGCCCTTATACTACTGCCCTGAATCTCCTGCACTGAGTCTGCTGCCCTCAAACTCCTGCCCTGAAACTCTTGCACTGAATCTCCTCCCCTGAAACCCTTGTCATAACATCCCTGCCCTGAATCACCTGCACTGAAAATCATGCCCTGAAACTCCTGACATGAAACACCTGCTCTGAATTCCTGCCCTGATACTACTGCCTCGAATCTCCAGCACTGAAACACATGCCTTGAAACTCCTGCCAGGAAAACCCTTCCGTGAATCTCCTTCCCTGAAACTCCTGCCTGAATCAACTGCCGTGAAACTGGTGCCCTGAAACTCCTGCCCTGAACCTCCAGCCATGATTCTCCTACCCTGAATCTCATGCCCAGACACTCCGGATCTGAAACTCGTGCCCTGAATCTCCTTCCCGGAAGCCCATGCCCTGAAACTCCTGCAAAGAAATTCCAGCCCTGAATGCCCTGCCTTTAATCTCCTGCCCTAAAACTCCTACATTGAATCTCCGGCCCTGAAACTACAGCCCTGAAACTCGAGCTCTGAATATCCTGATCTGATAGTACTGCTCTGATATTCCTTCCCTGAAACTCATGCCTTGAAACCCCTGCCCTGAAACTACAGCCCTGAATCTCCTGTCCTGAATCTCGTACGCGGAAACTCATGAGCCGAAACAATTGACCTGAATCTCCCGTCCTGAAACTTCTACCCCGGAACTACTGACCTGAAACTCCTGCCCAGAAACTGATGACTTTGAAACCCCTGCCCTGAAACTCCAGCCCTGAATCTCCAGCCCTGAATCTTCTACCCTGAATCTCCTAAACTGAAAATCATGCCCCGAAACTACGGACCTGAAACTGCTGCCCAGAGACTGATGACCTTGAAACTCCTGCCCTGAACCTCCTGCCCTGAAACAGCTGCCCTGAATCACCTGCTCTAAATCTCCCGCCCTGAATCCACTGCACATAAACTGATGCCCTCAAACTCCTGCCCTGAATCTCTTGCACTGAACCTCCTGGCCTAAAACTCCTGCCCTAGCACTCCTGCCCTGAAACTAAAGCCCGGAGAATCCTGACATGAAACTCCTGCCATGAATCTCCTTCTCTGCAATTCCTGCCCTGAATCTCCCGCCCTGAAACTCCTTCCCTGAAATTCATGCCCTGAAACTCCTGCCCAGACACTGATGACGTTGAAACCCCTGCCGCGAAACTCCAGCTCTGAATCTCCGGCCCTGAATCTCCTACCCTGAAACTGCTTCCTTGAAACTACTGGCCTGAAACCCCTGCCCTGAAACTCCAGCCCTGAATCTCCGGCCCGGAAACAGCTGCCCTGAATCACCTGCCCTTAATCTCGTACCCAGAAACTCATGCGCCAAAACTACTGACCTGAAACTACTGCTCAGAAACTGATGACCTTGAAACTCTTGCCCTGAACCTCCTGCCCTGAAACAGCTGCCCTGAATCACCTGCTCTGAATCTCCTGCCCTGCATCCACTGCACATAAACTGATGCCCACCAACTCCTGCCCTGAAACTCTTGCACTGAATCTCCTGCCCTGAAACTCCTGCCCCAACACTCCTGCCCTGAATCACCTGCACTGAAACTCATGCCCTGAAACTCCTGACAGGAACCTCCTGCCGTGAATCTCCTTCCCGGCAACGCCAGCCCTTAATGTCATGCCCTGAAACTACTTTCTGGAGACTCCTTCCCTGAATGTCCTACCCTGAAACACATGCCTTGAACCTCCTGCCACGAAACCCCTCCCGTGAATCTCCTTTCCTGAAACTCCTGCCCTGAATCAACTGCCCTGAATCTCCGGCCCTGAATCTCCTACCCTGAAATGCATGCCCTGAAACTACTGACCTGAACCTCATGCCCAGAAACAGACGACCTTGAAACTCCTGCCCTGAAACACATGAGTTGAACTCCTACCACGAATCCCGTGCCGTGAATCTCCTTCCCTGAAACTCCTGCCCTGAATCAACAGCCCTGATAGCACGGCCCTGAAGGGCCTTCCCTGAAACTCCTGCCCTGAGACTACTGACCTCAAACCCTTGCCAGGAATATGATGACCTTGAAACTCCTGCCCTGAAACTCCAGCCCTGAATCTTCTGCCCTGAATCTCCGACCCTGAAACTCACGCCCTGAAACCACTGCCCTGAAACTCCAGCCCTGAATCTCCTGCCCTGAAACACATGACTTGAATCCCCTGCCGTGAATCTCCTTCCCTGGAACTCCTGCTCTGAATCAACAGCCCTGATAGCACGGCCTGAAAGGCCTTCCCTGAAACTCCTGCTCTGAAACTCCAGCACTGAATCTCCTGCCCTGAATCTCCGACACTGAAACCCACGCCCTGAAACCGCTGACCTGAAACTCCTGCCCTGAATCACCTGCCCTGAAACTACTGCTCTGAATCTCCAGCTCTGAATCCCCGACCCTGAATCTTCGACCCTGAATCTCCGACTCTGAAGCTGATGCCCCTAAACTACTGACCTGACACTCCTGCCCTGAAACTACTGACCTCAAACTCCTGCCCCAAAACCGATGACCTTGAAACTCCTGCCCTGAAACAGCTGCCCCTGAATCAGCTGCACTGAAACGCTTGCTCTGAACCTCCTGCCCTGAAACTCCTTCCCTGAAACTCATGCCCTGAAACTGATGACCTTGAAACTCCTGCCCTGAATCTCCTGCCCTCAAACCACTGGCCTGAATCACCTGCCGTGAAACTCCTGCCCTGAATCTCCTTCCCTGAAACTACAGCCCTGAAACTCACGCCCTGAATCTACTATCCTGAAACTCCTGGCCAGAAACTGATAACCTTGAAAACCCTGTCCTGAAATTCCAGCCCTGAATCTCCGGCCCTGAATCTCCTATCCTGAAACTGCTGCTCTGTATCTCCTGCACTGAGTCTGCTGCCCTCAAACTCTTGCCCTGAAACTCTTGCACTGAATCTCCTCCCCAGAAACTCCTGCCCTGACACCCCCGCGCTGAATTACCTGCACTGAAATTCATGCCCTGAAACTCCTGACATGAAATTCCAGCCGTCAATCTCCTGCCCTGAATCTCCCACCCTGAAACTCATTCCCCGAAATTACTGACCTGAAACGCCTGGCCAGAAACTGATGACCTTGAAAGCCCTGCCCTGAAACTCCAGCCCTGAATCTCCAGCCCTGAATCTTCTACCCTGAATCTCCTGCCCTGAAACTCATGCCCTGAAACTACTGACCTGAAACTCCTGCCCAGAAACTGATGACTCTGAAACTCCTGCCCTGAATCACCTGCCCTGAAACTCCTGCTCTGAATCTCCTGCCCTTATACTACTGCCCTGAATCTCCTGCACTGAGTCTGCTGCCCTCAAACTCCTGCCCTGAAACTCTTGCACTGAATCTCCTCCCCTGAAACCCTTGTCATAACATCCCTGCCCTGAATCACCTGCACTGAAAATCATGCCCTGAAACTCCTGACATGAAACACCTGCTCTGAATCACCTGACCTGAAACTCCAGCTCTGAATTCCTGCCCTGATACTACTGCCCCGAATCTCCAGCACTGAAACACATGCCTTGAAACTCCTGCCAGGAAAACCCTTCCGTGAATCTCCTTCCCTGAAACTCCTGCCTGAATCAACTGCCGTGAAACTGGTGCCCTGAAACTCCTGCCCTGAACCTCCAGCCATGATTCTCCTACCCTGAATCTCATGCCCAGACACTCCGGATCTGAAACTCGTGCCCTGAATCTCCTTCCCGGAAGCCCATGCCCTGAAACTCCTGCAAAGAAATTCCAGCCCTGAATGCCCTGCCTTTAATCTCCTGCCCTAAAACTCCTACATTGAATCTCCGGCCCTGAAACTACAGCCCTGAAACTCGAGCTCTGAATATCCTGATCTGATAGTACTGCTCTGATATTCCTTCCCTGAAACTCATGCCTTGAAACCCCTGCCCTGAAACTACAGCCCTGAATCTCCTGTCCTGAATCTCGTACGCGGAAACTCATGAGCCGAAACAATTGACCTGAATCTCCCGTCCTGAAACTTCTACCCCGGAACTACTGACCTGAAACTCCTGCCCAGAAACTGATGACTTTGAAACCCCTGCCCTGAAACTCCAGCCCTGAATCTCCAGCCCTGAATCTTCTACCCTGAATCTCCTAAACTGAAAATCATGCCCCGAAACTACGGACCTGAAACTGCTGCCCAGAGACTGATGACCTTGAAACTCCTGCCCTGAACCTCCTGCCCTGAAACAGCTGCCCTGAATCACCTGCTCTAAATCTCCCGCCCTGAATCCACTGCACATAAACTGATGCCCTCAAACTCCTGCCCTGAATCTCTTGCACTGAACCTCCTGGCCTAAAACTCCTGCCCTAGCACTCCTGCCCTGAAACTAAAGCCCGGAGAATCCTGACATGAAACTCCTGCCATGAATCTCCTTCTCTGCAATTCCTGCCCTGAATCTCCCGCCCTGAAACTCCTTCCCTGAAATTCATGCCCTGAAACTCCTGCCCAGACACTGATGACGTTGAAACCCCTGCCGCGAAACTCCAGCTCTGAATCTCCGGCCCTGAATCTCCTACCCTGAAACTGCTTCCTTGAAACTACTGGCCTGAAACCCCTGCCCTGAAACTCCAGCCCTGAATCTCCGGCCCGGAAACAGCTGCCCTGAATCACCTGCCCTTAATCTCGTACCCAGAAACTCATGCGCCAAAACTACTGACCTGAAACTACTGCTCAGAAACTGATGACCTTGAAACTCTTGCCCTGAACCTCCTGCCCTGAAACAGCTGCCCTGAATCACCTGCTCTGAATCTCCTGCCCTGCATCCACTGCACATAAACTGATGCCCACCAACTCCTGCCCTGAAACTCTTGCACTGAATCTCCTGCCCTGAAACTCCTGCCCCAACACTCCTGCCCTGAATCACCTGCACTGAAACTCATGCCCTGAAACTCCTGACAGGAACCTCCTGCCGTGAATCTCCTTCCCGGCAACGCCAGCCCTTAATGTCATGCCCTGAAACTACTTTCTGGAGACTCCTTCCCTGAATGTCCTACCCTGAAACACATGCCTTGAACCTCCTGCCACGAAACCCCTCCCGTGAATCTCCTTTCCTGAAACTCCTGCCCTGAATCAACTGCCCTGAATCTCCGGCCCTGAATCTCCTACCCTGAAATGCATGCCCTGAAACTACTGACCTGAACCTCATGCCCAGAAACAGACGACCTTGAAACTCCTGCCCTGAAACACATGAGTTGAACTCCTACCACGAATCCCGTGCCGTGAATCTCCTTCCCTGAAACTCCTGCCCTGAATCAACAGCCCTGATAGCACGGCCCTGAAGGGCCTTCCCTGAAACTCCTGCCCTGAGACTACTGACCTCAAACCCTTGCCAGGAATCTGATGACCTTGAAACTCCTGCCCTGAAACTCCAGCCCTGAATCTTCTGCCCTGAATCTCCGACCCTGAAACTCACGCCCTGAAACCACTGCCCTGAAACTCCAGCCCTGAATCTCCTGCCCTGAAACACATGACTTGAATCCCCTGCCGTGAATCTCCTTCCCTGGAACTCCTGCTCTGAATCAACAGCCCTGATAGCACGGCCTGAAAGGCCTTCCCTGAAACTCCTGCTCTGAAACTCCAGCACTGAATCTCCTGCCCTGAATCTCCGACACTGAAACCCACGCCCTGAAACCGCTGACCTGAAACTCCTGCCCTGAATCACCTGCCCTGAAACTACTGCTCTGAATCTCCAGCTCTGAATCCCCGACCCTGAATCTTCGACCCTGAATCTCCGACTCTGAAGCTGATGCCCCTAAACTACTGACCTGACACTCCTGCCCTGAAACTACTGACCTCAAACTCCTGCCCCAAAACCGATGACCTTGAAACTCCTGCCCTGAAACAGCTGCCCCTGAATCAGCTGCACTGAAACGCTTGCTCTGAACCTCCTGCCCTGAAACTCCTTCCCTGAAACTCATGCCCTGAAACTGATGACCTTGAAACTCCTGCCCTGAATCTCCTGCCCTCAAACCACTGGCCTGAATCACCTGCCGTGAAACTCCTGCCCTGAATCTCCTTCCCTGAAACTACAGCCCTGAAACTCACGCCCTGAATCTACTATCCTGAAACTCCTGGCCAGAAACTGATAACCTTGAAAACCCTGTCCTGAAATTCCAGCCCTGAATCTCCGGCCCTGAATCTCCTATCCTGAAACTGCTGCTCTGTATCTCCTGCACTGAGTCTGCTGCCCTCAAACTCTTGCCCTGAAACTCTTGCACTGAATCTCCTCCCCAGAAACTCCTGCCCTGACACCCCCGCGCTGAATTACCTGCACTGAAATTCATGCCCTGAAACTCCTGACATGAAATTCCAGCCGTCAATCTCCTGCCCTGAATCTCCCACCCTGAAACTCATTCCCCGAAATTACTGACCTGAAACGCCTGGCCAGAAACTGATGACCTTGAAAGCCCTGCCCTGAAACTCCAGCCCTGAATCTCCAGCCCTGAATCTTCTACCCTGAATCTCCTGCCCTGAAACTCATGCCCTGAAACTACTGACCTGAAACTCCTGCCCAGAAACTGATGACTCTGAAACTCCTGCCCTGAATCACCTGCCCTGAAACTCCTGCTCTGAATCTCCTGCCCTTATACTACTGCCCTGAATCTCCTGCACTGAGTCTGCTGCCCTCAAACTCCTGCCCTGAAACTCTTGCACTGAATCTCCTCCCCTGAAACCCTTGTCATAACATCCCTGCCCTGAATCACCTGCACTGAAAATCATGCCCTGAAACTCCTGACATGAAACACCTGCTCTGAATCACCTGACCTGAAACTCCAGCTCTGAATTCCTGCCCTGATACTACTGCCCCGAATCTCCAGCACTGAAACACATGCCTTGAAACTCCTGCCAGGAAAACCCTTCCGTGAATCTCCTTCCCTGAAACTCCTGCCTGAATCAACTGCCGTGAAACTGGTGCCCTGAAACTCCTGCCCTGAACCTCCAGCCATGATTCTCCTACCCTGAATCTCATGCCCAGACACTCCGGATCTGAAACTCGTGCCCTGAATCTCCTTCCCGGAAGCCCATGCCCTGAAACTCCTGCAAAGAAATTCCAGCCCTGAATGCCCTTGAATGCCCTTTAATCTCCTGCCCTAAAACTCCTACATTGAATCTCCGGCCCTGAAACTACAGCCCTGAAACTCGAGCTCTGAATATCCTGATCTGATAGTACTGCTCTGATATTCCTTCCCTGAAACTCATGCCTTGAAACCCCTGCCCTGAAACTACAGCCCTGAATCTCCTGTCCTGAATCTCGTACGCGGAAACTCATGAGCCGAAACAATTGACCTGAATCTCCCGTCCTGAAACTTCTACCCCGGAACTACTGACCTGAAACTCCTGCCCAGAAACTGATGACTTTGAAACCCCTGCCCTGAAACTCCAGCCCTGAATCTCCAGCCCTGAATCTTCTACCCTGAATCTCCTAAACTGAAAATCATGCCCCGAAACTACGGACCTGAAACTGCTGCCCAGAGACTGATGACCTTGAAACTCCTGCCCTGAACCTCCTGCCCTGAAACAGCTGCCCTGAATCACCTGCTCTAAATCTCCCGCCCTGAATCCACTGCACATAAACTGATGCCCTCAAACTCCTGCCCTGAATCTCTTGCACTGAACCTCCTGGCCTAAAACTCCTGCCCTAGCACTCCTGCCCTGAAACTAAAGCCCGGAGAATCCTGACATGAAACTCCTGCCATGAATCTCCTTCTCTGCAATTCCTGCCCTGAATCTCCCGCCCTGAAACTCCTTCCCTGAAATTCATGCCCTGAAACTCCTGCCCAGACACTGATGACGTTGAAACCCCTGCCGCGAAACTCCAGCTCTGAATCTCCGGCCCTGAATCTCCTACCCTGAAACTGCTTCCTTGAAACTACTGGCCTGAAACCCCTGCCCTGAAACTCCAGCCCTGAATCTCCGGCCCGGAAACAGCTGCCCTGAATCACCTGCCCTTAATCTCGTACCCAGAAACTCATGCGCCAAAACTACTGACCTGAAACTACTGCTCAGAAACTGATGACCTTGAAACTCTTGCCCTGAACCTCCTGCCCTGAAACAGCTGCCCTGAATCACCTGCTCTGAATCTCCTGCCCTGCATCCACTGCACATAAACTGATGCCCACCAACTCCTGCCCTGAAACTCTTGCACTGAATCTCCTGCCCTGAAACTCCTGCCCCAACACTCCTGCCCTGAATCACCTGCACTGAAACTCATGCCCTGAAACTCCTGACAGGAACCTCCTGCCGTGAATCTCCTTCCCGGCAACGCCAGCCCTTAATGTCATGCCCTGAAACTACTTTCTGGAGACTCCTTCCCTGAATGTCCTACCCTGAAACACATGCCTTGAACCTCCTGCCACGAAACCCCTCCCGTGAATCTCCTTTCCTGAAACTCCTGCCCTGAATCAACTGCCCTGAAACTGGTGCCCTGAATCTGCTGCCTTGAAACTCCTGCCCTGAATCTCCTAACATGATTTTGCTTCCCTGAATCTCATGCCCTGAAACTCCGGACCTGAGACTCGTGCCCTGAATCTCCTTCCCTGAAACTCACGCCCTGAAACTCCTGCAAAGAAATTCCAGCCCTGAAGTCCTGCCTTTAATCTCCTGTCCTGAAACTACAGCCCTGAATCGCATGCCATGAAACTCCTGCCCTGAAACTCGAGCTCTGAATATCGTGCCCTGATCTCCTGCCCTGATTGTACTGCTCTGAAACTCCAGCCCTGAATCTCCTGCCCTGAATCTCCTATCCTGAAACTCATGCTCCGAAACAATTGACCTGAATCTCCCACCCTGAAACTCCTTCCCTGAAAGCCATGCCCTGAAACTACTGACCTGAAACTCCTGCCCAGAAGCTGATGACCTTGAAACCCCTGCCCTGAAACTCCAGCCCTGAATCTCCGGTCCTGAATCTCCTACCCTAAAAAAAGTGCCCTGAAACTACAGCCCTGTAACTCCTTCCCTGATGCTCATGCCCTGAAACTACTGACCTGAAACTCCTGCCCAGAAACTGATGACCTTGAAACCCCTGCGCTGAAACTCCAGCCCTGAATCTCCTGCCCTGAATCTCCTGCGCTGAAACTTATTCCCCGAAACTACTGACCTGAAACTCCTGCCCAGAAACTGATAACCTTGAAACTCCTGCCCTGACTCTCCTGTCCCGAAACTACTGGCTTAAATCATCCGCCCTGAAACTTCCGCCCTGAATCTCCTGCCCTGAAACTCCTTCCCTGAAACTCATGCCCTGAAACTACTGACCTGAAATTCCTGCCCCTCTCCCTCAATGTTGCAAAAACAAAGGAGCTGGTTGCAGACTACAGGAGGAATGGAGACAGGCTAATCTCTATCGACATCAATGGATCTGGGGTTGAGAGGGTGAACAGCTTCAAGTTCCTCGGATAAACATCACTGAGTATCTCACCTGGTCCGTACATACGTACAACAGTGCCTCTTTCACCTCAGATGGTTGAACAAGTTTGGTATGGTTCCCCAAATCCCAAGAACTTTCTACAGGTTCAGACTTGAGAGCATCCTGAGGGTCTGCATCACTGCCTGGCATGGGAACTGTACTTCCCTCAGTCGCAGGACTCTGCAGAGAGTGGTGAGGACAGCCCAGCCCATCTGTAGATGTGAACCTCCCACTGTCCAAGATATTTACATTATTGTGTAAAAAGGACCCGTAGGATCATTGGGGAGCTGAGTCACCCCAACCACAGAATGTTGCAGCTGCTACCATCCGGGAGACGGTACCGCAGCATAACAGCCAGGACCATCGGCTCCCATTCCCTAATCAGCCGGAAGCTCCCCGGGGCCCGAGTACGGATCGTGGGGCTGAGAGAGAGGGACTGCCCCGGGATTGCGGGCCACGGTGCCTGGACTCTCAGCAATTGCCCCTCAGTCTGTGCCGAAACCCCCAGCCCGGCCGCCCGGCGATGCGCTCTCAACTGATGCTGCTGGTTCCCAGGCCGTTCGCGTGCTGCGCACGAGTGGTATCCGCCACGTCACAACCCTGACGCCTGCGCCCGCGCATTTAATCGGTGCTGCAGTGATGGGGTTCTTTCCAAGGCGCCGCTTTCTGGGTAATCACGGTGCCATTAGCACCGGTTCCATGTCCGTGCCTCACTGTGTTTGTGTGCAGAAAACTCAGCAGCTGTTTTAACGCAGAAAGCAGCTTCTATAAATAATATACTGGATATCAACAGGCATTTCGCCTGTCAAGATCCTGTCAAGTACAACTCTCTTAGAAATGCGGATATAAAACACAAGAGATTCTGCAGTTGCTGGAAATGTAGACACACAAACACACACACACACACACACACACACACTCACACACACACACACACACACACACACACACACACACACAGTGTGCATGCGCCGGTCGTGAATGCAGCCTTGATGCAGCCGTTCCGATCAATTCTCACTTTCTTCTTCTTAATTTTTAATTTATGTTACTTTTTTGTATTTTTTCTCACGGTAACACGTCGAAGCTGCACCCTCTTTAACATGCTGGTACAGAGAGTTTTATTTGGGTTTTCTTTAGCGCTGGAAATGGTTACATCCCGACACGCGGGACAGAAGCAAGGTCGCATTGTGTATTCCACGGACCAGCAAAGACCGGCCGGTTTAGCGAACAGAGCGGTGGACACCCCTGCTGAATCCGGAGGAAAACACACAGAGGGGGATCACAATGCCGAGGAAAGAGGACCGGGTCGAGACAACAGAGGCTTTTGGAGAAGGGGAGTTCGGTGGGTAATACCGTTCCGGCTGACCGGAAGTGCACTGAGAGCGGTAAGCGTACAGGAATAGGGTGCTTACTGTTCTGGCTAACAACGGATGGTGCAATCCGGGGTGTATTACGACCGAGGAACGTGTTTGCAGACTGGATACTGAACTTTTTACTGTTGGACTTCGGCCACATTCCACCGTGATACAACACTTGGCGGCACGGGAGGTCGTTCCTGCCTGTGGCCATCGAACGTGTAGCTCCTCCCGTGGAGGGTCAGACACCCTGAGCCAACAGACTGGTCCTGGACTTATTTTCCATCTGGCATAGTTTGTATTTTGGTGTTTGATTGTTGGGGTATTTTGTATTACTATATCTACGCTCTATTCTTGGTTAGTGCGGCTGTAACAAAACCAAATTTCCCTCGGGATTAATAAAGTATATCTATCTATCTATCTATCACTCACACACACAAACACACACACACACAGACACACGCACAAACACAAGCACACACACACACACACACACACACACACACACACACACACACGCGCGCGCGCGATTCTGGAGGAACTGAGCAGTTCAGGCAGCAACTCAGCAGCGGAGTACACAGTCTAGGCATGCTGAAGGGACTCGGCCTAAATGTTGTCTATTCATTCCTCTCCACACTTGCTCCACATCTGTCGATTTTCTCCAGTATTTTGCAGAAATTAACCATCTTTTTTTTTAAAAATGAATCAGCTTCCAAATGTTTCTAATCTTTCATTTGTAGCCACATCATTCTGGTCTGATTCCTCTTACTCCTCGTAAACTCCAGGCCCTATCTCTTTCTGGAGCCCGAAAGCCCTGACTGGTGCTGGAAAGTCGTTGGCTTCTGACTCTGCTCCATCGAAGATTCACTCGCTAGTCTTCTGTCAGACTTTGGAGGCGCATTGCAACGACCCAGCTGTCTGAGGCACAGTCCTTTGAAACGAGTGAAAATAACAGAAAAAGTCCGGAGCCCTGAAAAACGTCAAAACCACAGTGAACTCATCGTCTTAGAAGATTGAGGGGGGATCTTATTGAAACGTATAAAATCCTAAAGGGATTGGACAGGCTAGATGCAAGAATATTGTTCCCGATGTTGGGGAAGTCCAGAACGAGGGGTCACAGTTTGAGGATAAAGGGGAAGCCTTTTAGGACCGAGATTAGGAAAAACCTCTTCACACAGAGAGTGGTGAATCTGTGGAATTCTATTTAAGAGGGAGTTAGATATGGCCCTTGTGGCTAAAGGGATCAGGGGGTATGGGGGGAAGGCTGGTACAGGGTTCTGAGTTGGATGATCAGCCATCATACTGAATGGCAGTGCAGGCTTGAAGGGCCGAATGGCCTCATCCTGCACCTATTTTCTATGTTTCTATGTTTATTCAGCCTAGAAAAACTCATGCAGGAAATTCATACAGGTGCGTAAGGCAATGAGAGGCATTGATAGTGAGGATAGCCAGAGGCTTTTTCCCAGGACGGAAATGGCTAACACGAGGGGGCGTGGTTTTAAGGTGCTTGGATGCAGTTGCACGGGAGAGGTCAGAGGTCAGTTTTTTACACAAAGAATGGTGGGTCTGTGGAATACACTGTCAGCGAGGTGGTAGAGGCAAATACAATAAGGGTTTTAGATAGGTACATGGAGCTTAGAAAATTAAAGGGTTACCTGCTACAGTACTTCTAGAATTCCTCGAGTAGGTTATTGTCATGGTCCGGTCCGTGAGGTCCGCATTCCGGTTCACGGTCCGGTCCGTGGATTCAGGACTCCGGGTCCCTTGGTTGGATGAGTTAATCATAGGCACCTGATTCCCATCCTGGGGCTTGGAATATAAGTAGCATTGGGGTTGCGTGTGGGCTGCTGGTTTGTCTTGTCAAGATCCCCTGGGAGCAACCTGCCGGTGGAAGGCTGGAGCAGCCTCTTGTCATCTTTAGGCCGCGTTAGAAAACTATCGCTTCATGGAGCCTTGCTGTCGGTAGTCGGAGCTGTCTTTGCGGTATACATTCGGCCGTTTCCCGGGCCAGTTGAGTGGCCGTCAGCCGCTCCGAGCTAGGTGGGGATCCGTCTGTTTCCATAGCCAGCCGAGGTTGCTGGCCGTAACTGTGAGTTGGAGCAACCCTGATGCAGAGATGCAATTGTCTGTCATTCTTTGGTGTTTATCTCTTCTTGTCCTCGCCTCCTTGGGGTAAGTCAGACCGTTCTGCCAGAGGGTCTCACTGAACTCCCGTCGAAGAGAAGATTTAAACTTCTTCAGGGTAGGCATACCTGGAAGAGACTTCGCAGCGGAGTAGCGAATCGTAAACACAAAATAATCATCTCTCTCTCTCCCTCTCTCTCTCTCTCTCTCTTTCTCTCTCTCTGACCCTCTCTCACTGCTCCCCCCTGTGATCTCCGCCTCTCTCCGACTCTTCGACCAGATCCTGACGCAGACCCGCTACCACAGCCAGGTACCAGCCTTCTCCTTCCTACCCTCCCGCCACCTTCTTTATAGGGTCTGCCCCTTCCCTCGACAGTCCTGACGAAGGGTTTCGGACCAAAACGTTGACCGATCTTTTCCACGGATGCTGTCCGACCTGCTAAGTTCTTCCAGCGTGTTGTAAGTGTTGCTTTGGCCCCAGCATCTGCAGATTATTTTGTGTTCACATCCAATGTTCCACCTTCATCAATACGTTTTGTTACATCCTCAAAGAATTCAATCAGGTTTGTAAGGCATGACCTGTCCTTGACAAAGCCGTGCTGACTACCCCTAATCCGATGCTCATAAATCCTTCCACTTAGGATCTTCTCCAACAAATTGCCCACCACTGATGCAGGACTTACTGGTCTATAATTTCCTGGGTTACCTCTACTCCCCTTCTTGAACAATCCTCGGGTACTTCTTCCATCCCTATTGATGATACAAAGATCATCGCCAGATGTTCAGCAATCTCCTCCCTCTCTTCCCACAGTAGCCTGGGCTATATCACAACTTGAGTTGAACTGGGTAATGTTATGATACTAGACGTCACATTGAGTGAAGAGCTTATAGAAACATGTAAAATTATGAAAGGGATAGATAAAATAGAGGCAGGAAAGTTGTTTCCCCTGGTAGGTGAGACCAGAACTATATGACATCACCTTAAGGTTTGGGGTATTTGGGATGGAGATGAGGAGGAACTGCTTTTTCCAGAGAGTGGTGAATCTGTGGATTTCTCTGCCCAATGAAGCAGTGGAGGCTACCTCAGTAAATGTATTTGAGACAAGATTGGATAGAGTTTTGAATAGTAGGGACAATAAGGGTGATGGGGAAAAGGCAGGGTGGTGGAGACGGGCCAGATGACGTTCTTGTGCTCCTATTTCTTATGTTATGAGAGGTGCGTGAAAACACAATGATATAGGGGAAGGTATGAGAGGTGCGCGAAGGCAGAGTGATATAGGAGATGCTAGAAAATACAGTGATATAGGGGACGGTATGAGATGTGCATGAAAACACGGCGATATCGGGGAAGCCATGAGAGGTGCGCGAAAACAGGGCAATATAGTGGAAGCTATGGAATGTGCACGAAAACAGGGCGATATAGGGGAAGGTATGAGAGGTGCGCAAAAACACAGCAATATAGGTGACGCTATGAGACATGCACGAAAACACAGTGATATAGGGGAAGGTATGAGAGGTGTGCGAGAACACGGCGATATAGGGGAAATTATGAGATGTGCGTGAAAACACGGCGATACGGGAATGTATCAGAGGTGCGAGAAAACACAGCGATATAGGAGAAGTAATGAGTGAGCGAAAACATAGCAATATAGGTGAAGACATGAGAGGTGATCGAAAACATGGCGATATAGGGGAAGCTATGAGAGGTGAGCAATAACACAGCGATAAAGCTGAAGCTTTGGGATGTGCGCAAAAAGACAGCGATATAGGGGAAGGTATGAGAGGTGCGCGAAAACACAGCGATGAAGGCGAAACTATGGGAGGTCCGCGAAAACAGGGCGATATAATGGAAGTTATGAGAGGTGCGTGGCAACGCAGCGATATAGGGGAAGGTATCAGAGGTGCGCGAAAACACAACGATACAGGGGAAGCTATGGGAGGTGCACGAAAACACAGTGATATTGGGGAAGCTCTGAGTGGTGCGTAAAAGCACAGCGACATAGGGGAAGCTCTGAGAGGTGCACGAAAACACGGTAAAATAGGCGAAGGTATGAGAGGCGCGTGAAAACACAACGATGTAGGGGAAGCTATGGGAGGTGCGAGAGAACACAGCAATGTAGGGGAAGCTATGAGAGCTGCACAAAAACAGGGCAAGGTCAGGGAAACTATGAAAGGTGCGGAAAAACACGGGGATATAGGGGAAGCTATGGAAGGTGTGCAAAAACATGGCGTTATAAGGGAAGGTATGAGAGGTGCATGAAAACACAGCGATGCAGGGGAAGCTATGGATGGTGCGCGAAAACACAGCAATATAGGGGGAGCTCTGAGAGGTGCATGAAAACAAGGTGGTATCGGGGAAGATATGAGGTTGGTAAGGAAACTGTAGAGGGTCCGAGGTAAGTCTGGACCGGCCTCTGCATCACCTTCATCACATGAGATGTGAGGGCAATTGGTCTGTAGTGATTGTCGTCATTAAGTTCAGATAATTACCATACTGGGTAAAGGACCAAGGCAGGAATTATTCCACATCTTTTTCTGACTTGGTCTCAGATTGTCAGGGTGCACCAAAATGCCAGAGAGCAGGCTCGTACAGGCTTTCAGTACCCTGGGGATGATACTGTTGGGGTCAGCAGATGTAGTCTCTCCGGCTGTCTCCTACCCTGACCTACATTCACTGTCCGTCTCCCTGATGGCCTCATCTGCACGAGGTGCACCGAGATGCAGCTCCTTAGAGACCGTGTTAGGGTCTGGCCCTGAGCCTGGTTCTGTGGTGCAGAAGGGAAAGAGGAAGATGAGGAATACGGTAGTCATAGCGGATTCCATAGTGAGGGGAACAGACAGGAGGTTCTGTCAGCCTGATAGAGATACCCACATGGTGTGTTGCCTCCCAGGTGCCAGGGTACGGGATGTCTCGGATCGGGTGCAGAATGTTCTGAAGGGAGAGGGTGAACAGCCAGAAGTCCTGGTACATGTTGGTACCAATGACATAGGTAGAAAAAGGGAAAAGGTCCTGAAGAGAGGATTTAGGGAGTTAGGTAGGAAGCTCAAAAGCAGGACCTCTGGGGTAGTAATCTCGGGATTGCTGCCTGTGCCATGTGCCAGCGAGTGCAAGAATAGCATGATCAGGCGTATTAATGTGTGGCTGAGTGTCACAATGGTGGTGGTGGGGGGGGGGATTGGGAGCAAGGGTGGATCCAAATACAAGACACATCTTGTGTGGTTAATTAAATTGAGTTTATTGTTTGCTACCAGGAGAGCAAAGCGGAAGCAGGAATAGCGAACTGGACAAGGACTCGGGACTACGACTATGCGGGGGCAAGGGTCTGGGCTGGGACTCGGAATAGGATCCCAGAATCAGAGGCGATATGAAGAGGCTACGGTATGGACTCCGAGTCAGGAACCTCCCATAGCTTCCCCTATATCGCTGTGTTTTCGTGCACCTCTATACTTTCCCATATATAGCAGAGTAAGGGGAAAGGTATGAGATATGAGCGAAAACACAGCTAAAAAGTGGAAGGTATCCGAGGTGTGCGAGACAATGGCAATATAGGCAATGCTATGAGAGGTGAGCGAAAACACAGCTATATAGGGGAAAGTATGGGAGGTGCATTGAAAACACGGCGATATGGAGGAAGCTATGGGAGGTGCGCAAAAACACGGCGATATAGGGGAAGGTATGAGAGGAGTGAGAAAACACGGCGATATAAGGCAAGGAATGAGAGGTTTACAAAAACACAGCGATATAGCAGGAGGTATGAGAGGTGCACGAAAACAGAGCAATGTCAGGGAAACTATGACAGGTGCGGAAAAACATGGGGATACAGGGGAACTATGGAAGGTGCGCAAAACACAGCGATATAGGGGAAGGTATCAGAGGTGTGCGAAAACACAACGATATATGGGAAGCTATGGGAGGCGCACAAAGACACAGCGATACTGGGGAAGCTATGGGAGGTGCACGGATACACAGCGATGTTGGGGAAGCTATGGGAGGTGCGTGAAAACACAGCGATATAGGGGAAGCTCTGATTCATGCACGAAAACACAGCGAAATAGGGGAAGGTATGACAGGTGCACCTCTCATACCTTCGCCTACATCGACGTGTTTTCGAGCACCTCCCATAGCTTCCCCTCTATCGCTGTGTTTTCGTTCAGCTCTTATAGCTTCCCCTATTTCGCCGTGTTTTCGCCGTGATTACGGACACCTCCCATGGCTTCCTCTCACTGCTGTGTTTTCGTGCACCTCCCAGAGCTTCCCCTATATCGCCATGTATTCGCACACCTCCCATAGCTTCCACTTACGGCTGTGTTTTCGCGCACTTCCCATACATTCCCCAATATGACTATGTTTTCGCGCACCTCTCATACGTTGCCCTTTAACACCATGTTTTCGCACACCTCCCATAGCTTCCCCTTACTGCTGTGTTTTCACGCACATCCCATGCATTCCCCAATATGGCTGTGTTTACGCGCTCCTCTCATACCTTCCCCTGTATCGCCATCTTTTTGTGTACACCTTATACCTTCCCCTATATCGCCGTGTTTTCCAGCATCTCCAATAACTTCCCCTCTTTCACTGTGTTTTCGCTCAGCTCTTATAGCTTCCCCTATTTTGCCATGTTTTCGCGCACCTCCCAGAGCTTCCCCTATATCACTGTGTTTACGTGCACCTCCCATAGTTTACCCAATAACGCTGTTTTTCGCGCACCTCTCATACTTTCCCCTATATCGCCGTGTTTTCACACACCTCCCATAACTTCCTCTTACTGCTGTGTTTTTGTGCACCTCCCATACCTTCCACTGTATCGCCATGTTTTCACGCACCTCTCATACCTTCCCCTATATCGCTGTGTTGTCGAGCACGTCCCATAGCTCCCGTTTTATCGCTGTGTTTTCGCGCACTTCACATACCTTCCACAATATGGCTGTGTTTTTGCTCACCTCTAAAAACCTTCCCCTGTATCGCTGTATTATTACACACCTCCCATAGCTTCCCCTATATCGCTGTGTTTTGATGCACCTATTATACATTCCCTTATATCGCAGTGTTTTTGTTGACCTCTCATATCTTTGCCTATATCGCCCTGTTCTCGCGCACCTCTCATACGTTCCACATTTTAGCTGTGTTTTCGCTCATTTCTCATACATTCCCCTATATTTCCGTGTTTTCCAGCACCTCGCATATCTTCACGTATATTCGCCATGTTTTCGCACACCTCTCATAGTTTCCCCATGTCACTGTGTTTTCGCGCAGCTCTCATGACTTCCCCTACATCGCAGTGCTTTCGCGCACCTCCCATATCTTCCCCAATATGGCTGTGTTTTTTATCGCACCTCTCACACCTTCCCCTGTATCGCTGTGTTTTCGCACACCACCCATAGCTTCACCTACATCGCTGTGTTTTCATGCACCTCTCATAGCTTCCTCTATATCTCTCTGTTTTCCCGCACCTCCTATAGGTTACCATATATAATTGTGTTTTTGTGCACCTCTCATACCTTCCCCTCTTTCGCTGTGTTTTCGCTCAGCTCTTATAGCTTCCCCTATATAGCCGTGTTTTTACGCACCTCCCAGAGCTTCCCTTATATCGCTGTGTTTTCCTGCACCTCCCATAGTTTCCCCAATAACACGTTTTTTCGCGCACCTCTCATACCTTCGCCTAAATCGCCGTGTTTTCGAGCACCTCCCATAGGTTCCCCTCTATCGCTGTTTTTTCGCTCAGCTCATATATCTTCCCCTGTATCGCTGTGTTTTTGTGCACCTCCCATAGTTTACCCAGTAACACTGTTTTTTCACGCACGTCTCATACCTTCCCCTATATTGCTGTGTTTTTGCGCACCTCGCATATCTTCCCCAATATGGCTGTGTTTTTTTTCGCACCTCTCATACCTTCCTCTGTATTGCCGTGTTTTCGCACACCTCCCATAGCTTCCTCTTACTGCTGTTTTCGCACACCTCCCATACATGCCCCAATATGGCTGTGTTTTTGCGCACCTTTCATACATTGTCCTTTAACGCCATGTTTTTGCACACCTCCCACAGTTTCCCCTTACTGTTGTGTTTTAGCACACGTCCCATGCATTCCCCAATATGGCTGTGTTTTCGCGCACCTCTCATACCTTCCCCTGTATCGCCGTCTTTTTGTGTACATCTTATACCTTCCCCTATATCGCCGTGTTTTCGAGCACCTCCCATAGCTTCCCTTCTATCGCTGTGTTTTCGCTCAGCTTTTATAGCTTCCCTTATTTTGCTGTGTTTTCGCGCACCTCGCATACCTTCACGTATATCGCCATGCTTTTGCACACCTCTCATAGCTTCCCCATGTCACTGTGTTTTCACGCAGCTCTCATAACTTCTCCTATATCGCAGTGCTTTCGCGCACCTCCCATACCTTCCTTTATATCACTGTGTTTTCATGCACCTCTCATCCCTTCCCCTATATCGCTGTGATATTGCGCACCTCTCATCCCTTCCCCTATATCGCTATGATTTCATGCACCTCTCATAGCTTCCCCTGTATCGATGTGTTTTCGCGCACCCCCCGTAGCTTCCCCTTTATCAATGTGTTTTCGCGCACCTCTTGTAGCTTCCCCTGTATCGATGTGTTTTCGCGCACCTCTCACACCTGTCCCAATAAAGCATGTTTTCGCAGACCTGTCATAGGCTCCCCATATCGCTGTGTTTTCGCGCACCTCACATACCTTTCCACTATATCGATGTGTTTTCGCGCTCCTCTCATACTTTCTCCTATAACGCCATGTTTTCACGTACCTCCCGTAGCTTTCCCTATATCGCTGTGTTTTTTCGCACCTCTCATACCTTCCCCTATATCCCTCTGTTTTCGCGCATTTCCCGTAGCTTCCCATGTATCGCTGGGTTTTCATGCACCTCTTATAGCTTTCCCTATATCGCTATGTTTTTGCTCACCTCCCATAGTTTACCCTATATTGTTGTGTTTTCGTGCACCTCGCATACCGTCGCATGTCGTTGAGTTAACGTTCCCCTCTAATAGCTTCCCCTATATCACTGTGTTTTCGCGCACCTCTCGTAGCTTCCCCTGTATTGATGTGTTTTCGCGCACCTCTCATACCTACCCCTATAACGCGTGTTTTCGCAGACCTCTCATAGCTTCCCCTATATTGCTGTGTTTTCCTGCACCTCGCATACCTTCCCCTATATCGCTGTGTTTTCACGCACCTCTCATAGCTTCTCATATATCGCTGTGTTTTCACGCACTTCTCTTACCTTCCCCTGTATTGTTGTGTTTACGCACACCTCCCATAGCTTCCCTTATATCGCCGTGTTTTCGCACACTTCTCATAGCTTCTCCTATATCGCTGTGTTTTCCCGCACCTCCCATAGCTTCCCCAATATCATTGTGTTTTTGCACACCTCTGATACCTTCCCCTATATAGCTGTGTTTTCGTTCAGTTCTTATAGCTTCCCCTATATCGCCATTTTTTCGCGCACCTCTCACATCTTCCCCTATATCGCTGTGTGATCAAGCAGCTTTTATAGCTTCCCCTATATTGCTGTGTTTTCGCATACCTCCCATAGCTTCCGCTATATCGCTGTCTTCGCACACCTCTCATAGCTTTCCCTGGATCACTGTGCTTTCACGCACCTCACATAGCGTCCCCTGTATTGATGTGTTTTCGCGCACCTCTCATACCTACCCCTATAATGCGTGTTTTCGCAGACCTCTCATAGCTTCCCCTATATTGCTGTGTTTTCCTGCACCTCGCATACCTTCCCCTATATCGCTGTGTTTTCACGCACCTCTCATAGCTTCCCATATATCGCTGTGTTTTCACGCACTTCTCTTACCTTCCCCTGTATTGTTGTGTTTTCGCACACCTCCCATAGCTTCCCTTATATCACCGTGTTTTCGCACACTTCTCATAGCTTCTCCTATATCGCTGTTTTCCCGCGCCTCCCATAGCTTCCCCAATATCATTGTGTTCTCGCACACCTCTGATACCTTCCCCTATATAGCTGTGTTTTCGTTCAGCTCTTATAGCTTCCCCTATATCGCCATTTTTTCGCGCACCTCTCACATCTTCTCCTATATCGCTGTGTGATCAAGCAGCTTTTATAGCTTCCCCTATATTGCTGTGTTTTCGCATACCTCCCATAGCTTCCGCTATATCGCTGTGTTCGCACACCTCTCATAGCTTCCCCTGGATCACTGTGCTTTCACGCACCTCACATAGCGTCCCCTGTATTGATGTGTTTTCGCGCACCTCTCATACCTACCCCTATAACGCGTGTTTTCGCAGACCTCTCATAGCTTCCCCTATATTGCTGTGTTTTCCTGCACCTCGCATACCTTCCCCTATATCGCTGTGTTTTCACGCACCTCTCATAGCTTCCCATATATCGCTGTGTTTTCACGCACTTCTCTTACCTTCCCCTGTATTGTTGTGTTTTCGCACACCTCCCATAGCTTCCCTTATATCACCGTGTTTTCGCACACTTCTCATAGCTTCTCCTATATCGCTGTTTTCCCGCGCCTCCCATAGCTTCCCCAATATCATTGTGTTCTCGCACACCTCTGATACCTTCCCCTATATAGCTGTGTTTTCGTTCAGCTCTTATAGCTTCCCCTATATCGCCATTTTTTCGCGCACCTCTCACATCTTCTCCTATATCGCTGTGTGATCAAGCAGCTTTTATAGCTTCCCCTATATTGCTGTGTTTTCGCATACCTCCCATAGCTTCCGCTATATCGCTGTGTTCGCACACCTCTCATAGCTTCCCCTGGATCACTGTGCTTTCACGCACCTCACATAGCGTCCCCTATATCGCCAAGTATTCATGCACCTCGCATACCTTTCCCTATGTTGTTTGTGTTTTCGTGCACCTCTCGTAGCTTCCCCTGCATCGATGTGTTTTCGCGCACCTCTCCTACCTGCCCCTATAACGTGTGTTTTCACAGACCTCTCATAGCTTCCCCTATATTGCTGTGTTTTCCTGCACAGCGCATACCTTCCCCTGTATCACTGTGTTTTCACGCACCTCCCATAGCTTCCCCTTTTTCGCTGTGTTTTCGCGCACCTCTCATAGCTTCCCATATATTGCGATGTTTTTGCGCACCTCTCATCACCTTCCCCAAATTGCTGTGTTTTTGCGTACCTCTCATATCTTCCCCCATATTGCCGTGCTCTGGTGCACCCCTCATAGCTTCCCCAATATGGCTGTGTTTCCGCACACCTCTCATACCTTTCCCTGTATTGCTGTGTTTTCGCACACCTCCCATAGCTTCTCTTATATCGCTGTGTTTTCCCGCACCTCCCATAGCTTCCCCAATGTCATTGTGTTTTCGCACACCTCTGATACCTTCCCCTATACAGCTGTGTTTCCGTTCAGCTCTTATAGCTTCCCCTATATCGCCATTTTTTCGCGCACCTCTCACATCTTCCCCTATATCGCTGTGTGATCAAGCAGCTTTTATAGCTTCCCCTATATTGCTGTGTTTTCCCATACCTCCCATAGCTTCCGCTATATCGCTGTTTTCACACACCTCTCGTAGCTTCCCCTGGATCGCTGTGCTTTCACGCTCCTCACATAGCGTCCCTTATAACACCATGTATTCACGCACCTCGCATACCTTTCCCTATGTCGTTTGTGTTTTCATGCACCTCTCGTAGCTTCCCCTGCATCGATGTGTTTTCGCGCACCTCTCATAGCTGCCCTTATAACGCGTGTTTTCGCACAACTCTCATAGCTTCCCCTATATCGCTGTGTCTTCACGCACCTCCCATAGCTTCCCCTTTTTCACCGTGTTTTCGCGCGCCTCTCCTAGCTTCCCATATATTGCGATGTTTTCGCGCACCTCTCATCTCTTTCCCCAAATCGCTGTTTTTGCGCACCTGTCATATCTTCTGCCATATAGCTGTGCTCTGGCGCACATCGCATAGCTTCCCCTACATCACTGTGTTTTCCCGCACCCCTCATACCTTCTCCTATATCGGCGTCTTTTCACGCACCTCCTGTAGCTTCCCCTATATCGTCGTGTTTTCGCGCAGCTTTCATAACTTCTCCTATATCGCCGTCTTTTCAAGCACCTATCGTAGCTTCCCCTATATTGCTGTTTTCTTGCACCTGTCATACCTGCCCCTATATCGCCGTATTTTTGCGCACCTCTCATACCTTCCACTATATCGATGTGTTTTTGTGCACCTCTCGTAGCTTCCCCTGTATTGATGTGTTTTCGCGCACCTCTCATACCTGCCCCTCTGACGCGTGTTTTCGCAGACCTCTCATAGCTTCCCATATATTGCTGTGTTTTTGCATCCCATATATTGTGATGTATTCGCGCACCTCTCATCGCTTTCCCCAAATCGTTGTGTTTCTGCGCACCTCTCACATCTTCCCCCATATTGCCGTGTCCTGGCGCACCTCGCATAGCTTCCCCTACATAGCTATGTTTTTGTGCACCTCTCATGCCTTCTACGTTATCGCCGTCTTTTCACACACCTCCTGTAGCTTCCCCTATATTGCTGTGTTTTCTTGCACCTCTCATAGCTTCCCATATATCGCTGTGTTTTTGCACACTTCCCTTACCTTCTCCTCTATCGCTGTGTTTACGCACACCTCCCATAGCTTCCCTTATATTGCCCTGTTTTCGTGCACCTCGCATAGCTTCCCCTATATCGCCGTATTTTCCTGCACCTGCCATAGCTTTCCCTACATTGCTGTGATTTTGCGTACCTCTCCTAACTTCCCATATTTCACCGTGTTTTCGCGCACCTCTCATACATTCTCCTACATCGCTGTGTTTTCGCGCTCCTACCACAGCTTCCCCTACATTGCCGTATTTTCACACACCTCTCATAGCTTCCCCTATGTCACCGAGGTGCATGAAAACATGGCAATATAGGGAATCTAAGGGAGGTGCGTGAAAACACACGATATAAGGGAAGCTATGAGGGTTGCGCGAAAACACAGCAATGTCAGGGACGCTATGAGAGGTGCGCAAAAACACGGTGATATAGGGGAAGCAATGAATGGTGCGCGAAAAGACAGCGATGTACGGGAAGTTATGAGATGTGCGGAAAACCACAGCAATATAGGGGAAGCTATGAGAGGTGCGCGAAAACACAGTGATACATGGGAATGTTTCAGAGGTGCGAGAAAACACAGCGATGTAGGGAAAGTAATGAGAGGTGCGAAAACACAGCAATATAGGTAAAGACATGAGAGATGCGCAAAAACACGGTGATACAGGGGAAGCTATGAGAAGTGAGCAAAAATACGGCGATAAAGGTGAAGCTATGGCAGGGCGCGAAAAGACAACGATATAGGGGAAGGTATGAGAAGTGCGCGAAAACACCGCAATTTAGGGGAAGGTATGAGAGGTGCGCGAAACAAAGCAATTTAGGGAAAGCTATGAGATGTGCACTTGCCTCACATACCTTCCCCTATATCATTGTGTTTTCGCGCACCTCTCAGACCTACCACTGTATCGATGTGTTTTCGCGCATCTCTCATACCTTCCCCTATATCGCTGTGTTATCAAGCAGCTTTCATAGCTTCCCCTATATTGCTGTGTTTTCGCATACCTCCCATAGCTTCCGCTATATCGCTGTTTTTGCACACCTCTCATAGCTTGCCATATAGGGGATGTGATGAGAGGTGCACGAGAGCACAGCAATATAGGGGAAGATATGAGAGGTGCGCGAAAACACGGTGATATAGGGGAAGCTACGAGAGGTGAGCGAAAACACAGCGATATAGGGGAAGCCTTGGGAGTTGCGCGAAATCACAGTGACATCGGGGATGGGATGAGAGGTGCGTGAAAACACAGCGATATTGGGGAAGCAATGCGAGGTGCATGAAAACACAGCGATATAGGAGAATGTATGGGAGGTGCATGAACACACTGCCATATATAGGGGAAGTTGTGAGAGGTGCGCAAAAACACAGTGATATAGGGGGAGCTATGGGAGTTGCGCAAAAACAGGGCGATATACGTGAAGCTATGAGAGGTGCGTGAAAACACGTGGATATAGGGGAAGGTATGAGAGATGAGTGAAACTCAGCTAAAAAGTGGAATGTATGAGAGGTGCGCGAAAGCACGGAGTTATAGTCAAACTTATGAGAGGTGAGCAAAAACACAGCAATATAGGGGAATGTATGAGAGGAGAGTGAAAACACAACGATATAGGGGAAGCTATGTGAGCTGCGCGAAAACACAGCGATATAGGGGAAGTTATGAGAGCTGTGCGAAAAGACAGCGATATATGGGAAGCTATAGGAGGTGCACGAAAACAGCGAGAAAGGGGAAGGTATGAGAGGTGTGATAAAACACAGCAATATAGGGGAAGCTATGGGAGGTGCGTGAAATCACGGTGATATAAAAGAAGGTATGAGAGGTGCGTGGAACATAGCGATGTAGGGTAAGTTACGCGAGGTGCGCCAGAACACGGCGATATAGGGGAAGCTATGAGAGGTGCGCTAAAACACAGCGATTTGGGGGAATCTATAAGCAGCGCGCGAAAGCACAGCGAAAAATGGTAAGCTATGGGAGGTCCGTGAAAACCGGGCGATATAGAGCAAGTGATAAGAGGTGCACGAGAGCACAGCGACATAGGGGAAGTTATGGGAGATGCGTGAAAACTGAGCAATATACGGGACGTTATGAGAGCTGCTTGATGACACGGCGATATCGGAGAAGATATGAGATGTGCGCGAAAACATGGTGCTATAGGGGAAACTATGAGAGGTGAGTGAAAACACAGCGATATAGGGGAAGCCTTGAGGAGCGCGAAATCACAGTGATATCGGGGAAGGGATCAGAGGAGCGTGAAAACACAGCGATATAGGGGAAGCTATGGGAGTTGTGCGAAAACACAACAATATAGGGGAAGGTATGATAGATGCACGAAAACACAGTGATATAGGGGAAGCTATGGGAGGTGCGCTAAAACAGGGCGATATACGTGAAGGTATGAGAGGTGCGCGAAAACATTGCGATTTGGGGGAAGCTATCAGAAGTGCACGAAACCATTGCAATATATGGCAAGCTATGAGAGGTGCGCGAAAACACAGCGATAGAACGGAAGGTATGGGAGGTGCATGAAAACACGGCGATATAGGGGAAGCTATGAGAGGTGCGCGAAAACACTGCTATTTGGAGGAAGCTATGAGTGGTGCTTGAAAGCACATCGATATAGGGGAAGTGATGAGAGGTGCACGAAAACACAGTGATATAGGGGAAGCTATGGGAGGTGCACGAAAACAGGGCGATATACGTGAAGGTATGAGAGGTGCGTGAAAACACCGCGATTTAGGGGAAGCTATCAGAAGTGCACGAAAACATTGCAATATATGGAAAGCTATGAGAGGCGCGCTAAAACACAGCGACAGAATGGAAGGTATGAGAGGTGCGTGAAAACACGGCGATATAAGAGAAGATATGCGAGGTGTGCGAAAACATGGCGTAATGGGGGAAGCTATGACAGGTGCGCGAAAACACTGCTATTTGGGGGAAGGTATGGGAGGTGCACGAAAACAGAGCAATAAAGGGGAAAGATTGAGAGTTGTGAGAAAACACAGCAATATAAGGGAAGCTATGGGAGGTGTGTGAACACACGGCGATATAGGGGAAGGTATGAGAGGTGTGAGAAAACACAGCAATATAGGGGAAGCTATGGGAGGGGCGTGAAAGCACGGCGATATATGCAGAAGGTAGGAGAGGTGTGCGAAAACATAGTGGTGGAGGTGAATCTATGCGAAGTGCGTGAAAACACGGCGATATAGGGGAAACTATGCGAGGTGCGTGAAAACACGGCGATATAGGGGAAGCTATGACAGGTGTGTGAAAACAGCGATTTGGGGGAAGCTATGAGAGGTGCGTGAAAAAATTGCAATATATGGCAAGCTATGAGAGGTGCACAAAAACACGGCGATAGAGGGGAAGGTATGAGAGGTGCGCGAGAACACAACGATATAGAGCAAGCTATGTGATGTGTGCGAGAACACGGCGATATAGGGAAAGCTATGAGAGGTGCGCAAAAACACTGCGATTTGGGGGAAGCTATGAGAGGTGAACGAAAACACAGCGATAGAACGGAAGATATGGGAGGTGCGTGAAAACACGGCGATATAGGGGAAGCTATGGGAGGTGCGTGAAAACACGGCGATATGGGGGAAGCTATGAGAGGTGTGCGAAAACACTGCCATTTGGGGGAAGCTATGACAGGTGCACAAAAACATTGCAATATATGGAAAGCTATGAGAGATGCACGAGAACACAGTGATTAAGGGGAAGCTATGAGAAGTGCGCAATAACACAGCGATATAGGGAAATGTATGAGGGGTGCACGAAAACACAGTGATATAGAGGAAGCTATGGGTGGAGCGCGAACACACGGCGATATACGTGAAGGTATGAGTGGTGCTTGAAAACACGTCAATATAGGGGAAGTGATGAGAGGTACGCGAAAACACAGAAACATAGAAAATAGGTGCAGGAGTAGGCCATTCGGCCCATCGAGCCTGCACCGCCATTTATTATGATCATGGCTGATCATCCAACTCAGAACCCTGCACCAGCCTTCCCTCCATACCTCCTGATCCCCGTAGGCACAAGGGCCATATCTAACTCCCTCTTAAATATAGCCAATGAACTGGCCTCAACTGTTTCCTGTGGCAGAGAATTCCACAGATTCACCACTCTCTGTGTGAAGAAGTTTTTCCTAATCTCGGTCCTAAAAGGTTTTCCCTTTTTCCTCAAATTGTGACCCCTCGTTCTGGACTTCCCCAACATCGGGAACAATCTTCCTGCATCTAGCCTGTCCAATCCCTTTAGGATTTTATACGTTTCAATCAGATCCCCCCTCAATCTTCTAAATTCCAACGAGTACAAGCTCTGTTCATCCAGTCTTTCTTCATATGAAAGTCCTGCCATCCCAGGAATCAATCTGGTGAACCTTCTTTGTACTCCCTCTATGGCAAGGATGTCTTTCCTCAGATTAGGGGACCAAAACTGCACACAATACTCCAGGTGTGTTCTCACCAAGGCCTTATACAACTGCAGTAGTACCTCCCTGCTCCTGTAATCGAATCCTCTCGCTATAAATGCCAGCATACCATTCACCTTTTTCACCGCCTGCTGTACCTGCATGCCCACTTTCAATGACTGGTGTATAATGACACCCAGGTCTCGTTGCACCTCCCCTTTTCCTAATCGGCCACCATTCAGATAATAATCTGTTTTCCTATTTTTGCCACCAAAGTGGATAACTTCACATTTATCCACATTAAATTGCATCTGCCATGAATTTGCCCACTCACCCAACCTATCCAAGTCACCCTGCATCCTCTTGGCATCCTCCTCACAGCTAACACTGCCACCCAGCTTCGTGTCATCCGCAAATTTGGAGATGCTGCATTTATTTCCCTCATCCAAGTCATTAATATATATTGTAAACAACTAGGGTCCCAGCACTTAGCCTTGCGGTACCCCACTAGTCACCGCCTGCCATTCTGAAAAGGTCCCGTTTATTCCCACTCTTTGCTTCCTGTCTGCTAACCAATTCTGCATCCACATCAATACCTTACCCCCAATACCATGTGCTTTAAGTTTGCACACTAATCTCCTGTGTGGGATCTTGTCAAAAGCCTTTTGAAAATCCAAATATACCACATCCACTGGTTCTCCCCTATCCACTCTACTAGTTACAGCCTCAAAAAATTCTATGAGATTCGTCAGATATGATTTTCCTTTCACAAATCCATGCTGACTTTATCCAATAATGTGCTGTTATCACGTCTTTGATAACTGACTCCAGCAGTTTCCCCACCACTGACGTTAGGCTAACCGGTCTATAATTCCCCGGTTTCTCTCTGCCTCCTTTTTTAAAAAGTGGGGTTACATTAGCCACCCTCCAATCCTCAGGAACTAGTCTAGAATGTAAAGAGTTTTGAAAAATTATCACTAATGCATCCATTATTTCTTGGGCTACTTCCTTAAGCACTCTGGGTTGCAGATCATCTGGCCCTGGGGATTTATCTGCCTTTGATCCCTTCAATTTACCCAACACCACTTCCCTACTAACATGTATTTCGCTCAGTTCCTCCATCTGACTGGACCCTCTGTCCCCTACTATTTCTGGAAGATTATTTATGTCCTCCTTAGTGAAGACAGAACCAAAGTAATTATTCAATTAGTCTGCCATGTCCTTGCTCCCCATAATCAATTCACCTGTTTCTGTGTGTAGGGGACCTGCATTTGTCTTTACCAGTCTTTTCCTTTTTACATATCTATAAAAGCTTTTACAGTCAGTTTTTATGTTCCCTGCCAGTTTTCTCTCATAATCGTTTTTCCCCTTCCTAATTAAGCCCTTTGTCCTCCTCTGCTGAACTCTGAATTTCTCCTAGTCCTCAGGTGAGCCAGTTTTTCTGGCTAATTTATATGCTTCTTCTTTGGAATTGATACTATCCCTAATTTCTCTTGTCAGCCACGGGTGCACTACCTTCCTTGATTTATTCTCTTGCCAAACTGGGATGAACAATTGTTGTAGTTCATCCATGCAATCCTTAAATGCTTGCCATTGCATATCCACCGTCAATCCTTTAAGTGTCATTTGCCAGTCTATCTTAGCTAATTCACGTCTCATACCTTCAAAGTTACCCCTCTTTAAGTTCAGAACCTTTGTTTCTGAATTAACTATGTCACTCTCCATCTTACCCAAGGGGCCTCTCACCTCTCATACCTTCTCCTATATCGCCGTATTTTCGCAGACCTCTCATACCATCCCCTATATTGCTGTGTTTTCGCGCACCTCTCATACCTTCCCTGTATGGCTGTGCTTTCATGCACCTCTCATAACTTCCCCTATGTTGCTGAGCTCTCGTGAACCTCCAATGACTTCCCCTATATCGCTCTGCTTTCGCACACCTCCTATAGCTTCCCCTACATCGCTGTGTTTTTGCGCACCTCTCCTAGCTTCCCCAATATCGCTGTGTTTTCACGCACCTCCCACAGCTTCCCATATTTCGCCATGTTTTCATGCACCTCTCATAGCTTCCCATATATTGCAATGATTTCGCGCACCTCTTATAGCTTCCCCAGATCGCTGTATTTTGCGCACCTCTCATAACTTCCACTATTTCGCCAGTTTTCACGCACCTCCCATAGCTTCCCATATATCACTGTGTTTTCATGCACCTCTGATACCTTCCCATATATCACTGTGTTTTCACGCACCTCCCATAGCTTCCCATTTTTCGCCTTGTTTTCGTACACCTCTCATAGCTTCCCATATATTGCGATGTTTTTGCACACCTCTCATAGCTTCACCAAAATTGCTGTGTTTTCGCGCACCTCTCATGCCTTCCCCTATGTCGCTCTGTTTTCGTACACCTTCCGTACCTTTCCATATATCACTGTCTTTTTGCGCACCTCTCACACCTTCCACTATATCGTTGTCTTTTCTCGCACCTCTCATAGCTTCAACTATATCGACGTGTTTTCGCGCACCTCGCATAGCTTCCCCTACATCGATATTTTTTTCCCGCACCTCTCATACCTTCTCCTATATCGCTGTGTGTTTGCTCACCTCTCATACCTTCTCCTATATCGCCGTATTTTCGCAGACCTCTCATACCTTCCCCTATATTGCTGTGTTTTAGCTCACCTCTCATACATTCCCCATATGGCTGTATTTTCATGCACCTCCCATAAATTCCCCGATGTCACTGAGCTCTTGTGAATCTCTAATCACTTCCCCTATATCGCTCTGCTTTTGCACACCTCCCATAGTTTCCAATATATCGCCGTGTTTTCGCACACCTCTTATAGCTTCCCCAATATCGCTATGTTTTCACGCACCTCCCACAGCTTCCCATTATTCGCCATGTTTTCGAGCACCTCTCATAGCTTCCCGTATATTGCGATGGTTTTGCGCACCTCTTATACACTCCCCTACATCGCCGTGTTTTCGCACATCTACCAGAGCTTTCCCTATATCGCTGTGCTTTTGCGCACCTCTCATTCCTTCCCCTATATCGCTGCCTTTTCGCTCAACCGCTATAGCTTCCCCTATATCGCTGTGTTTTTGTGCAACTCCCATACCTTCCACTATATCACTGAGTTTTCGCACACCTCTCATACCTTCCCATATATCGCTGTGCTTTGCTCACCTCTCATACCTTCCCCAATATTACTGTGTTTTCGCGCACCTGCCATAGCCTCCCCGATATCACCGTGTTTTCGAGCAACTTGCATACCTTCCCCTATATCGCTGTGTTTTCATACACCTCCCATAGCTTCCCCTATATCGCCGTGTTTTCGGGCACCTCTCAAAGCTTCCCCTACATCGCCGTGTTTTCGCGCATCCCTCATACCTACCCCTACATCGCTGTGTTTTCACGCACCTCCCAAAGCTTCCCCTGCATCGCTGTGTTTTCACGCACCTCCCATAGCTTCCCCTATATCGCCAATTTTTCGCGCACCTCCAATAGCTTCCCTTGCTTCTCTGTGTTTTCGTGCACCTCTCATACCTTCCCCTATAACGCCATGTTTTTGCGCACCTTCCATATCTTCCCCTATATTCCCATGTTTTTCCGCACCGCTCATAGATTCCCTGACATTGTTCTGTTTTTGTGCACGCCTCATAGCCTCCACTATAACGCTTTGTTTTCGCGCACCTCCCATAGCTTCCCCTATATTGCTGTATTTTCACGCCCCTCTCATATCTTCCCCCATATCGCTGTGTTTTCAGTCACCTCTCATAGCTTCCCCTATATCGCCGTGTTTTTGCGCACCTCCAATAGCTTCCTCTACATCTCTCTGTTTTCGCACACCTCTCATACCTTCCCCTATGATGCCATGTTTTTGCGCACCTTCCATATCTTCCCCTATATTCCCGTGTTTTCGCGCACCTCTCATAACTGACCCTATATGGCTGCGTTTTCGCGTACCTCTTACAGCTTCCCTAAATTACTGCAATTTTGCACACCTGCTATAGCAATATCGTTGTTTTCGCGCAACTCCCATACCTTCCACTATATCACTGTGTTTGCGCGCACCTCTCATACCTTGCCCTAAATCGCTATGTTTTCGCACACCTTTCTTACCTTCCCCTATATTGCTGTGTTTTTCTCACCTCTCATACCTTGCCCTATATTGCTGTGTTTTCGCGCACCTCCCAAAGCCTCCCCGATATTGCCGTGTTTTCGAACACCTCTCATACTTTCTCCTATATCGCTGTGTTTTCATACACCTCCCATAGCTTCCCCTACATCGCCGTGTTTTCTAGCACCTCTCATAGTTTCCCCTACATCGGCTTGTTATCGCACATCCCTCATAGCTTCCCCTATATCGCTGAGTTTTCGTGCATCCCTAATAGCTTCCCCTACATCTGTGTTTTCGCGCACCTCTCATACCTTCCCCTGTAACGCCATGTTTTTGCGCACCTTCCATATCTTCCCCTATATCCCCGTGTTTTTCTGCACCTCTCATAGATTCCCTGACATTGATCTGTTTTCGTGCACGTCTCATAGCCTCCCCTATATTGCTGTGTTTTCACGCACCTCTCATATCTTCCCCCATATCGCTGTGTTTTCACTCACCTCTCATAGCTTCCCCTATATCGCCGTGTTTTCGCGCACCTCCCAGAGCTTCCCCTATATCGCTGTGCTTTCGGGCACCTCTTATATCTTCCTCTATATTGCTGTGTTTTCACGCACATCTCATACCTTCCCCTATATCACCGTGTTTCCGCGCACCTCTCGTAGCTTCCCCTATATCGCAGTGTTTTCACGCACCTCTGATAGCTGCCCCTTATTGCTGTGTTTTTGCACTCCTCCATAGCTTCCCCTATATCGCTGCATTTTCGTGCACCTGCTATAGCTTCCCCAATATCGCTGTGTTTTCGCGCAACTCCCATACCTTCCACTATATCACTGTTTGCGCGCACTTCTCATACCTTCCCCTAAATCGCTATGTTTTCACACACCTTTCTTACCTTCTCCTATATAGCTGTGTTTTTCTCACCTCCCATAGCTTCACCGATATCACCGTGTTTTCGGGCACCTCTCATAGCTTCCCCTATATCGGCTTGTTTTCGCGCATCCCTCCTACCTACCCCTACATCGTGGTGTTTTTGCATACCAACCATATATTCACCTATATCGCGGTGTATTTGCGCACTTCTCATACCTTCACCTATATTGCTGTGTTTTCGCGCAGCTCTCATACCTTCCCCTATATTGCTGTGTTTCGCGCACCTCCCATAGTCTTCGCTACATCGCTGTGTTTTTGTGCACCTCTCATAACTTCCCCTATAACGCTGTCATTTTGCACGCCTCTCATAGCTTCCCGTACATCACCGTGTTTTCGCACACCTCTCATAGGTTCCCCTCTGTCGCAGAGGTGCATGAATACACGGTGATATAGGGGAATCTATGGGAGGTGCGTGGAAACACAGCGATATAGGGGAAGGTATGAGTGTTGCGCAAAAACATAGTGATGTTGGGGAAGCAATGAGAGGTGCGCGAAAAGACAGCGATGTACAGGAAGGTATGAGATGTGCGCAAAATCACCGTGTTATAGGGGAAGTTATGAGAGCTGCACGAAAACAAACAAATATATAGGAAGCTGTGGGATGTGCGTGAAAACACAGCGATATAGGGGTAAGTATGAGAGGTGCGCAAAAACACAGCGATATAGGGGAAGCTAAGGAAGGTGCACGAAACACAGCGATGTCGGGGAAGTGATGGGAGGGGCACGAAAACACAGCAATGCAGGGGAAGCTATGAGGTGCACAAAAACAAAGCGATATAGGGGAAGGTATGAGGTGCACGAAAATACGGCGATATCAGGGAATCTATGGGAGATGTGCGAAAACAGAGCAATATAGGGGAAGGTATGAGAGGCGCACGAAAACACAACAATACAGGGGAAGGTATGAGAGGTGCGTGAAAACACAGTAATATAGGGCAAGCTATGGGAGGTGCGCAAAAACGTAGTGATATAGGGGAAGCTATGGGAGGTGTGCGAAAACACAGTGATATATGGGAAGCTATGGGTGGTGCGCGAAAACATGGCGATATAGGGGAGGGTGTGAGAGGTGTGCGAAAACACAGCGACAGAGGGGAAGGTATGAGAGGTGCGCGAAAGACAGCTATACAGGGGAAGCTATGGGAGGTGCGCGAATATACAGTGATATATGGGAAGCTATGAGAGGTGCACGAAAACCCGGCGATATAGGGGAAGGTATGAGAGGTGCCCAAAAACACCGCGATATAAGGGAAGCTCTAAGAGGTGCACAAAAAGAATGTGATGTCGGGGAACCTATGAGAGGTGCGCGAAAACACAGCCATATATTGGAAGCTATGAAAGGTGCGCAAAAGCACGGTGATATTGTGGAAGCTATGGGAGTTGCACGAAAACATGTCGTGATAGAGGAAGGTATGAGAGGTGCGCGATAACACAGTGATATTGAGGAAGCTATGAGAGGTGAGCGAAAACACAGCGATATAGGGGAAGGTATGAGAGGTGCGCGAAAACACGGTGATACAGGGGAATGTATCAGAGGTGTGAGAAAACACAGCCATATTCACAGTCACTTCCCTAGTTCTGAGTTTTCCTCAAATTGGTGCACACTCCAACCCCACTGACACGCCCGCAGGCATAACAGATTTTTTCAGAGCAACAATCATTTCAAACCGTTCAGAGAATTGTTGAAATATAACCATTGTAAATTCTTTGCAAATCTTGGTGTAACTTCAAACCCATATTGAATCCAAACGCACATGCGATCATCTTCGAGCATAAACCGTGTCAAACAGTTCAGAAAATGGCTGCCTCGACGAAGGTGTGAGCGTTAACGGCAAACAGGAACGTGTTCGTATGCAAATCTTGATTAGCAACCTCCAATTTAAAAACACAATACGAACAGATCTCAAAAAAAATAAAGGGCATACGAATGAAACAAATTTGAGATTCGTCACTATTGAAAATCCACAGACACACCCAAATCCGGGAACACCACCAAACCCTCTCACACCCGCATTAGAGTATGCCAAAGAAAGAGTCATTTCAAAACCTTCCAAAAATATCTGTCTGCCCAAGTTTGAAGTGGCGAGCCGAGGTATGGCTACAGGCGAGAGGCTAGTGGCGAGTATTGGCTACAGGCTAGAGGCTAGAGGCTAGGGTCGAGGCTTGGCTAGAGGCTAGGGTCGAGTCTTGGCTAGAGTCTAGAAGCAAGGCTTGGCTAGAGGCGAGAGGCGACTCTTGGCTAGAGGATAGAGGCAAGAGGCGACTCTTGGCTAGAGGATAAAGGCTAGGGGGAGGCACTTCTCAGATTTCCTCCATATCGCCGTGATTTTGTGTACCTCTCATACCTTCCCCTAGATCGCCGAGAATTTGCGCACCTCTCATAGCTTCCCTTATATTTCCGTTTTCACGCAGCTCACATAGCTTCCTCTACATCGCTGTGTTTTCGCGCACCTCTCATACCTTCCACTCTATTTCTGTGTTTTCACGCACCTCCCATAGCTTCCCCAAAATCGCTGTTTTTGCGCACCTCTTATACCATCCTCTACATCGCCTTGTATTTGCACAGCTCATATAGCTTCCCTCTATATCGCCGTGTTTTTACTCACCTCTCACACCTTCCCCTGTATCACCGCGTTTTCGCGCACCTCTCATACATTCTCCTGCATCGCTGTGATTTTGCGCAACTCTCATGCATTGCACTATATCGCTGTGTTTTCACACACGTCCCATAACTTCCCGTATATTGTTGTGTTTTTGCACACCTCCCATAGCTTCTCCTATATCGCTGTGTTTTCGCTTCCCTCTCATAACTTCCGCTATATCGCCGTGTTTTCGCCCACCTCCCATAACTTCCCCAAAAGCGCTGTTTTCGCGCACCTCTTATACCTGTTTCTATAAAGCTCTGTATTTGCGCACCACACATAGCTTCCCCCTATATCACCGTGTTTTCGCTCACCTCTCATACATTACAGTATATTGCTGTGTTTTCGTACACCTCCCATAGCTTCCACCGTTTTGCTGTGCTTTTGCGCACCACCCACAGCTTCCCCTATATCGCTGTGTGTTTGGTTCCTTCTCATAACTTCCCCTATATCATCATGTTTTCGCGCACCACCCATAACTTCCCCTACATGGCCGTGTTGTCGTGCACTTCTCATAACTTCCCCTATATCACCACGTATTCGTGCACCTCTAATACTATACCCTACATCACCGTTTCTTCGTGCACCTCTCATACCTTCCCCTATATCACTCTGTTTTCGCACACCACCCACAGCTTCCCCTATATCGCCCCGTTTTTGCGCAGCTCTCATAGCTTCCCCTATATCGCTGCGTTTTCGCACACCTCCCATAGCTTCGCCTACATTGCTGTGTTTTTGCGCACCTCCCATAGCTTCCCCAACATCGCTGTGTTTTCTTGCACTTCTCATACCTTCCCCTATATCGCTGTGTTTTCGTGCACCTCCCATAGCTTTCCCTACATCGCCGAGTTTTTGTTCACCTCTCATAGCTTTCCCTATAATACTGTTTTTTCACGCACATCCATTAGTTTCCTACATATCGCCTTGTTTTTGTGCAGCTCTCCTACCTTCCCCTAGGTTGCTGTGATTTCGCGCACCTCTCATACCTTCCCATACATCGCTGTGTTTTCGCGCACCTCCGATAGATTCCCCTACATCGCCGTGTTTTGTGCGCCTCTCATAGCTTCCACTATATCGCCATGTTTTTGCGCACCTCTCATACTTTCCCCTATATCGCTGTGTTTTCTTGCACCTCTCATAGCTTCTCCTATATCACTGTCTATTCACGCACCCCCATACCTTCCCCTATATGACCGTGTTTTCGCGCACCTCTCATAGCTTCCATGACATTGCTATGTTTTCACGCACCTCTCATAACTTCCCTATATCACTGTGTTTTCGCGCACTTCCCTTACCTTCCCCTATATCATTGTGTTTTTGTGCACCTCCCATAACTTCCCCTACATCGCTGTGTCTTTGTGCACCTCCCATAGCTCCACTATATCGTTGTGTTTTCACGCACTTCCCATAGATTCCCCTATATCGCTGTGCTTTTGTGCACCTTCCATACCTTCCCCTATATCATCGTGCTTTCGTGTACCTCTCATACCTCCCCCAATATCGCTGTGTTATCACACAGCTCTCATACCTTCCCCTATATCGCTGTGTTTTTGCCCACCACTCATACCTTCCCCTATATCGCCGTGTTTACGCGCACCTCCCATAGCTTCCCCTACATCGCTGTGTTATCGTGCACTTCTCATACACTACCCTATAATGGCATGTTTTCATCCACCTCTCATACCATCCCCTATACCGCCGTGTCTTCACGCACATCCCATAGCTTCCACTAGATCGCTCTTTTGGTGCACATCTCATGGCTTCCCCTAAATTGCTTCGTTTTCGCGCACCTCCCATAGTTTCCCCAATAACGCTGTGTTGTCGCGCACTTCTCATACCTTCACCTTATCGCTGTGTTTTCGCACACCTCCCATAGTTTCCCCAATAACGCTGTGTTGTCGCGCACTTCTCATACCTTCCCCTGTATTGCTGTGTTTTCGCATACCTCCCATAGCTTCCCCTATATCGCTATGTTTTCGTGCTCCTCTCATAGCTTCCCCTATATCGCTGTGTTTTCCCACACTTCCCATAGCTTCCCCTATATTGCCGTGTTTTCACGCACCTCTCATAACTTCCCCTATATAGTTGTTTTTTTGCTCACCTCTCATACCTACCCCTGTATCGCCGTGTTTTCGTGCACCTCTCATACATTCTGCTACATCGCCGTGATTTTGCGCACCTCTCATAACATCCACTATATCGCTGTGTTTTCGAGCACGTCCCATACCTTCCCGTATATTGCTATCTTTTCGTGCAACTACCATAGTTTCCCCTGTATTGCTGTGTTTTCGCTTCCCTCTCATACCTTCCCATATATTGCCCTGTTTTCGCGCACCTCTCATATCTTCCCCCAAATTGTTGTGTTTTCGCGCACCTCTCATAGCCTCTCCTATATCGCTGTGTTTTCGTGCACCTCTCGTAGCGTCCCCTATATCGATGTGTTTTCGCGCACTTCTCATACCTTCACCTAGATCACTGTCTTTTCGCGCTCCTCCAATAACTTCCTATATATCGCCGTGTTTTTGTGCACTTCTCATACCTACCCCTCTATCGCCGTGTTTTTGCGCACCTCCCATAGCTTCCCAAATATCGCTGTGTTATCGCGCATTTCCCATAGTTTCCTCAATTATGCTGTGTTTTCGCGCACCTCTCATAAATTCCCCTACAGCGCTGTTTTCATGCAGCTCCCATAGCTTCCCCTATATCGCTGTGTTTTTGCGCACCTCTCATACATTCTGCTACATCGCTGTGTTTTTGTGCACCTGTCATAAGATCCACTATATCGCTGTGTTTTCGAGCATGTCCCATACCTTCCCGTATATTGCTGTGTTTTCGTGCAACTACCATAGTTTCCCCTACATTGCTGTGTTTTCGCTTCCCTCTCATACCTTCCCATATATTGCCGTGTTTTCGCGCACCTCTCATATCTTCCCATATATTGCGATGCTTTCGCGCACCTCTCATAGCTTCCCACAAATTACTGTGTTTTCGCGCACCTCTCATAGCCTCTCCTATATCCTTTTTAAATCTTTTTATTGAATAAGTATACAAAAAGGTAAGCCACATAGGCACTAATACACTGTTAGAATAAAAGAAAATTACAGGAGATATTAATACAAAAAAAAATGATACAATGTAATTTAAACATAACATTCTAAGATAACATAATAGTATACTAATTTTTATATATATATATCAATAGAGAAAAGGAAAAAAAAAACCCCAAAAAACCACCGTGCAGCTAACTAAAAGCAAAGCAAAGCAATGGGCTAACTTGGAACCAAGCAGAATTAAAAAACTTAAAATCACGTCCTCAATCCCGAGCTCCATTAAAAACAGTAAAAAAAAACAAGAAGGGTATATAAATATGGAGCAAAAAAAGAGGAGAAAAAAAAATTACATTAAATGAAAATATTGAATAAAAGATCTCCAGGTCTGTTCAAATTTAAGTGAGGAATCGTAAAGATTGCTTCTAATTTTCTCCAAATTCAAGCATAATATCGTCTGAGAAAATCAAAAAAAGGTAGTTGGAGCATTAAGCTCTTTCCAATGCTGTAAGATACATATTTTCACCATTAAAGTAAGAAATGCAATCATTCTATGGGCTGAAGGAGAAAGATTACTGGAAATTTTAGGTAGTCCAAAGATAGCAGTAATAGGGTGAGGAGAGATATCTATATTCAATACCTTGGAAATAATATTAAAAATGTCTCTCCAAAAAGTTTCCAGAGTAGGACAGGCCCAAAACATATGTTAAAGAGGCTATCTGCCCCGGACATCTATCACAAAAAGGATTAATATGAGAATAAAAGCGAGCTAATTTATCTTTGGACATATGTGCTCTATGAACAGCTTTAAATTGAATTAGGGAATGTTTAGCACAGATAGAGGAAGTATTGACTAATTGTAAAATCTGCCCCCAGTCATCCACGGAAATGATAGACCCCAATTCCTGTTCCCAATCTACCCTAATCTTATCAAGTGGAGCTTTCCTAAGTTTCATAACAATATTATAAATCATAGCCGATGCACCTTTCTGACATGGATTAAGGTTAATTATAGTATCTAAAATGTATGTAGGAGGAAGCATTGGAAAGGAAGAAAGTATAGTACTTAGGAAATTTCTAACTTGTAGATATCTAAAAAATGTATTCTTGATAAATTATATTTATTAGATAATTGTTCAAAAGACATAAGGGAACCATCTAAAAATAAATCCAAAAACCATGAAATACCCTTAGTCTTCCAAATTTGAAAAGCACGATCCGTAAAAGAGAGAGGAAAAAAATATGTTACCTAATATAGGAATCGCTAGCCCAAATTGGTTAAGATCAAAAAATTTTCTGAATTGAAACCAAATACGTAAGGTATATTTAACTATCGGGTTAGATACCTGTTTGAGGCGTTTCAAATCAAAAGGAAGAGAGGAACCTAAAATAGAGCCAAGTGTATAGCCCTGAACAGATTGTAATTCCAATGCTACCCATTTAGGAATGGATAGTATATCCTGGTCAAGTAACCAAAATTTCATATGTCGAATATTAATTGCCCAATAATAGAATCTAAAGTTAGGTAATGCTAAACCTCCATCTCTCCTAGCTTTCTGTAAATGTATTTTACCGAGTCTCAGGTTTTTATTTTGCCAAATAAATGAAGAAATTTTTGAGTCAACTTTATCAAAAAAAGATTTTGGAACAAAGATTGGTAATGCCTGAAATATATATAGAAATTTTGGCAAAAAAAACATCTTAACTGCATTAATACTACCAATCAAAGTTAAATATAAAGGAAACCATTTAGATGAAAGTTGAATAATATGGTCAATTAAGGGTAAAAAGTTAATCTTAAATAAATCTTTGTATTTACAAGTAAGTTTAATCCCAAGATATGAAAAATAATTATTAATCAATTTAAATGGAAAGTTATGATATAAGGGAAGTTGTTTATTCATTGGGAAAAGTTCACTCTTACTAAGATTTAATCTATAACCTGAAAAGAGACTAAATTGTGCTAATAACTCTAAAACAGCAGGGATGGATTTTTGAGGATTAGAAATATATAAAAGTAAGTTATCAGCATAGAGTGATATTTTATGGGACTTTAAACCACGAGTTATCCCAGTAATATTTGGAGATTCTCAAATGGCAATTGCAAGAGGTTCTAATGCAATATCAAATAATAAAGGACTAAGAGGACAACCTTGTCGAGTACCCCGAAAAAGAGGGAAAAAAGGTGAGCTTAGAGAGTTAGTACGGACCGAGGCCACAGGAGAATGATATAACAGTTTGATCCAGGATATAAATTTCGAGCTAAAATTAAACATTTCAAGCACCTTAAATAAGTAAGGCCATTCTACTCTATCAAAAGCTTTCTCAGCATCTAAAGAGATAACACACTCAGGAACATTTTGTGAAGGAGTATAAACAATATTTAACAGTGTGCGAATGTTATAAAAAGAGTAACGACCTTTAATAAAACCCGTTTGGTCTTCCGAAATAATAGAAGGAAGTACTTTTTCTAATCTGTTTGCTAATAACTTAGAAAAAATTTTAGTATCAACATTTAATAAAGATATTGGTCTATAAGATGCACATTGAGCAGGATCTTTATCCTTCTTTAATATTAGAGAGATTGACACTCTATTGAAAGATTCGGGAAGTTTACCAAGTTTTAATGAAACCTCGAAAACCCTACAGAACCAAGGGATTAATGAAGGTGCAAAACATTTATAAAATTCTACAGTAAACCCATCAGGGCCAGGAGCTTTCCCCAAATTCATAGAGGAAATAACATTCTTAATCTCATCAGTGGTAATGGGAGTATCTAACATAGAAGACATATCCTGTGGAATCTCAGGGAAGTCTAGGTTATCTAAAAAATCATTCATATATTTAGAGTCTCGAGGAGACTCTGATTGATATAAGGAAGAATAAAACTCACAGAAGGTTTGATTAATCCCTGCATGATCAAATATCAGTCGGTCATTTTGATTATAAATCTGATTAATTTGAGATTTAGCATAATTAGACTTCAATTGGTTAGCCAGCAGTTTGCCAATTTTGTCACTGTGTACATAAAATTCACTTCTTGTTTTCTTTAATTGGTTTACAATCAAGGGCGAAAGTAATAAGCTGTGTTCCATTTGAAGTTCAGTTCTTTGTTTATATAACTCCTCAGAGGGAGCTGTAACATATTTCTTATCAATTTCCTTATCTTGTCCACAATTACCAACTCCTCCTGCTTCAGCTTCTTCCTCAAAGCAGCAGAATACGAGATAATCTGACCACGAATATAAGCTTTAAAAGTATCCCAAAGAATGTTCACAGAAATATCCTCTGTATAGTTGATTGTAAAAAAAAGATCAATCTGTTCATTCATAAAGTTAACAAAGCCCGAGTCCTGAAGCAACAGCGAATTAAAACACCATTGTCTATTATTTTGTGTATTGGCCTGAATTTTAATAGAAAGCTTAAGTGGAGCATGATCCGAAATGGTTATAGAGTCATAATCACATTTAATCACTGAAGAAATAAGACGAGAGTCAATAAAGAAATAATCAATTCTTGAATAGGAATGGTGAACATATGAAAAAAAAGAAAAATCTTTTTCCTGAGGATGCAAAAAGTGCCAAATGTCCATTGACCCAGAATCAGAGAGGAATGAATTAATCAAAGTTGCAGATTTATTAGGTAAGGTCCGTAGAGGAGCCGAACTGATTGAATAATGATTTATGAAATTCCGGACAGTCCATATTAGGAGCATAAACATTAACCAAAACTACCTTTTTATTAAATAGTAGACCACTAACCAGTAGAAATCTACCATTCGGATCAGAAATAATATCATGTTGTATAAAAGTAACTGAGGAGTCTATAAAAATAGAGACGCCTCGAATCTTAGCATTGGAGTTCAAATGAAACTGTTATTCCTTCCAGAATTTAAAAAAACGTAGTCTGTCCCCCCTCCGCCCATGGGTCTCTTGTAAAAATATAATTTGTGCTTTAAGTCTCCGGGACACTTTAAAAACTTCTTTCCTTTTAATAGGATGATTAAGACCATTAGTATTCCAGGAGACAAAATTAATAATAGACTCCATAAACCCTAAAGTCAACCCGCAACAAGGAGGATTGACGATAGGCTCGACCCACAAACCCGGAAAGGGAACAGAACAAATAAGAGATACCGGGAAGGAGAACGCAACCAATACTTCAATAGTGTACATAGCCCAAGAAGAAAGAAATTAAAACGTGAAGCCCCTCCCACCCCATGACCCCAAGGCTAAATCTAACACAGACCAGCCAGAAAGAAGCAAGCACTAAAACTACCCCCATGACTTCTGGTACACGCTCCCTAAAAAAAGTGTAAATATAAAAAAGATCAGCTAGTTATAAAACAGTAAAAGAATAAAAAAAGGTAAATCAGTTAAAACAAACACTTAATATAACAGAGAAAAAGCCAGAAAATATAAAAAAAAATGCAACAAACCCCAGACCCTATGAGTAAACAAAAAAAGAAATGAAATTATTAACATAAACTAGTTATGAAAACCTACAAAAAGAAGTAGATTTAAAAACTACAAAATTTAAGGCCTCAAAGGAAATACGTAGAATGACGGTGAGGGAATAACCACCCAGAATCCCCTGGGAAAAAGAAAGGAATGACGCAGATAGAAAGAAAGTTTAGCAACCATATTAATTAATCAAAAATAAACTTTTCTGCCCATATAAGGCAAAAAAAAATTAAGACTGACAAATTCACAACCTCCGATCAAACGGAGATAGTTAAAAATTACGATTAAGATGTTGAAGGTGAAAATTGATCCAGATAACTCTGGGCATCCGATGGAGATTCAAAAAAACGGAGGGCTCCATCCAACGTACGACGTGCAGGGTAAAGCAGCGCTGGTTTTAAATCCATCTTGTAGAGTTCCGACATCACAGATCTGTAACAAACCCGTCGATCCCGAATTGGTTTACTGAAATCCTCCACAAATCGGAACTTAAGATCCAAAAAATCAATGTAACCTTTAGATCGAACGAAACGAAACAGTTTCTCCTTGTCTTGAAAGTAATGAAAGCGTAAGATGACCTGTCGAGGTTTATCTGACTTTGACGAGTATGCTGGAACTCTGTGAACACGATCCAATAACGGTGGTTGGTCAGGAACCTCGTTCCTTGCAACACAACGACTAAATCTGCGCGCACCTCAATAATCCACATGAGCCACCAGAAGCTGTGTGCACCCCTGCATTTTATGACAAACCTCTAAAGCTCCTCAATCCTCAAATCAGTTCGCACCCTCATGCTGCGTTTTTTTTAAAGTCGAAGCAGCCATTTTCTGAACTGTTCGACACGGTTTATGCTCGAAGATAATCGCATGTGCGTTTGGATTCAATGCGGGCTTGAAGTTACACCAAGATTTGCAAAGAATTTACAATGATTATTTTTCTTCCCGAGACAACGATTTTCAGAACGGTTTGAAATGATCTGTAAAAATCTGTTATGCCTGCGGGTGTGTCAGCGGGGTTGGAGTGCGCACCAAATTGCGGAAAAAGCAGAATTAGGGAAGTGGCTGTCAATACGGAGTTTTGGGGTGAACATGATTTGGGGGTGCGCACTTATTTAGGGCTGCGTTCTCGCACATGAGGGTGCGCACTGATTTGGGGATTGAGTAGCTTTAGAGGTTTGTCATAAAATGCAGGAATGCACAGGGATTCTGGTGGCTCATGTGGATTTGGAGATGCGCGCAGATTAAGTCGTTGTGTTGCAAGGAACGAGGTCCGGAGATTAAGTTAGGAAGTAGACGAGGGTGTGAGCGTTAACGGCAAACAGAAAGGTGCTCAGGGAAGCAGAAGGTAAGCAGAACTATCCTGACACGGAGCGTAGAAAGGAAAGCAGCAGGCAAAACCTCTCTTGGCACGGAGGGACGGAATTACACAGGTAAACCTCGGTGCTGAAGTAAAACTTAGAATACTTGACACGGAGAGACTGAGTTTCAGAGGTAACCATCGGAACTGAAGTTGGAAAAATTACCTTGACACGGAGAGACTGAGTTCCACAGGTAAATCTCGGGACTGGAGCAAACTTAAACATACAATCCAAAGCGTCCAGGAAACGAGAGGTGAAGTATGGCAAGAGGCTCGAGACGAGAGGCGAGGCACCTCTCATACCTTCCCCCTACATCGCTGTGCTTTCGCTACTCTCATAACTTCCCCTAAATCGGTGTGTTTTCTTGCACCTCTGATACATTCCCCTGTATCGCCATGTTTTCGCACACCTCTCATAACTTCCCCTATATCGTCGTGTTTTCACTCACCTCCCATAGCTTCCGCTACATCGCTGTGTTTTCGCGCACATCTCATACCTTCCCCTATATCGCTGTCTTTTCGCGCCCTGCCATAGCTTCACCTTTATCGCCGTAATTTTGCTCACCTCTCATAGCTTCCCCTATATCGCCGTGTTTTCGTGCACCTCTCATATCTTCACCTATATGGTTGTGTTTTCGCTCCCCCCATAACTTCCACTATATAGCTGTGTTTTCTTGCACCCCTGATACATTCCCCTGTGTCGGTGTGTTTTCGCGCACCTCTCATCCCTTCCCCAAAATCGCCCTGTTTTCGTGCACCTCTCATAGCGTCCCTGACATCGCTGTGTTTTCGCGCAACCCTCATACCTTCACCTATATCGTTGTGTTTTCACGCACCTCCCTTAGATTCCCCTATATTGCTGTGTTTTCATGTACGTCGGCGACATAGGGGAAGCTATGAGAGGTGTGCGCGAAAACACGGCGATATAGGGGAATCTATTAGAGGTGCCCGAAAATGCAGCGATATAGGGGAAAGTATGAGAGTGTGTGCAAAAACACGGCAAAATATGAGAAGGTATGAGAGGGGCACGAAAACACAGCGAAATAGGGGAAGTTATGAGAGGTGTGCAAAAACACGGCAATATAGGGGACGCTATGGCAGGTGCGCGAAAACACTGCGATATAGGGGAAGCTATGGGAGGTGAGCGAAAACACAGCGATATAGGGGAATGGATAAGAGGTGAGCAAAAACACAGTGAGCTAGGGGAAGCTATGGGAGGTCTGCGAAAAAACACGGCGATATAGATGAGGGTATGAGAGGTGCGCGAAAAGCCAGTGATGTGAGAGAAGCTATGAGAGGTGCGCGAAAACACGGTGATATTGGGGAAGGTATGAGAGGTGCGCGAAAACACAGCGATATTGGGGAAGGTATGAGAGGTGCGCTGAAACACATCGGTATAGTGGAAGGTATGAGAGGTGAGCGAAAACACAACGATATGGGGAAGGTAAGCGAGGTGCGCAAAAATACAGCGAGAGAGGGGAAGCTATGAGAGGTGCGCGAAAATGCAGCCATATAGGGGAAGGTATGAGAGGTCCACGAAAACACAGCGATATAAGAGAAGCTATGGGAGGTGCACGAAAACACGGCAATATAGGGGAATGTATGAGAGGTGCGGGAAAACACTGCGATATAGGGGAAGTTTTGAGAGATGAGCGAAAAACAGCTAAAATAGAAATATATGAGAGGTTCACGTAAAAACGGTGATATAGGGGAAGTTATGAGAGGTGCGCGGAAACATGACGATATAGGGGAAAGTATGAGATATGAGCGAAAACAGCTAAAAAGTGTAACGTATGAGAGATGCGTGATCACACGGCGATATAGGCAAAGCTATGAGAGGTACTCGAGCACACGGCGATATAGGAGAAGCTATGAGAGGTGTGCGAAGACACAGCGATAGAGAGGACTGTATGAGAGTGCGCAAAAACACGGCGATAAAGGGCAATATATCAGAGGTGCGCTAAAACACAGCGACATAGGGGAAGGTATGAGAGAGCAAAAACACAGCGATATAGGGTAAGCTGCGGGAGGTGTATGAAAACACAATAAGATAGCAGAATGTATTAGAGGTGCGCAAAAACGCTGCGATATAGGGGAAAGTATGAGAGGTGTGCAAAAACACGGCGATGTAGGGTGAGGCATGAGACGTGCACGAAAACACGGCGAAGTATGGGAATGTATGAGAGTGGCACGAAAACACGGCAAAATAGGGGAAGTTATGGGGGGAGAGCGAAAACAGAGCAATATAGGAGAAAGTATGAGAGGTGTACGAAAACACAGCGATGTAGGGGAAGTTATCAGAGATTCGGGAACACAGAGTGATACAGGGGAAGCTATGGGAGGTGCATAAAAACACAGCGATATAGGGGAAGCTATGGGAGGTGCGTGAAAAAATGGCGATATAGGGGAAACTATGGGAGGTGCGCAAAAACACCGCAATATAGGGGAAGTTATGGGGGTGAGCGAAAACACAGCGATGTAGGGGAATGGATGAGAGGTGAGCAAAAACACAGTAATCAAGGGGAAGGTATGGGAGAGCAAAAACACAGCGATATAGGGGAAGCTGCGGGAGGTGCACGAAAACGCAGCCATATAGGGGAAGGTATGAGAGGTTTGGGAAAATACAGCGATATAGCAGAAGCTATGGGAGGTGTGCGAAAACACCACAATATAGGGGAAGTTATGGGGGTGAGTGAAAACAGAGCAATATAAGGGAAGGTATGAGAGGTGTGCGAAAACACAGCAATGTATTGGAAGTTATCAGAGGTGCGGGAAAACACAGTTATACAGGGGAGCTATGAGAGTTGCATGAAAACACGGCGATATAGGGGAAACTATGAGAGGTTCCCGAAAACGCAGCCATATAGGGGAAGCTATTGAGGTTTGGGAAAACACAGCGATATAGGGGAAGGTATGAGAGGTGCACAAAAACACGACGATATTGGGGAAGATATGAGATGTGCGCGAGAACACAGCAATGTAGGGGAAGCTCTGGGAGGTGCTCAAAAATACTGCAATATATGGGAAGCTATAAGAGGTGCGTGAAAATACAGCGATTTAGGGGGAGGTATGAGAGGTGCGCGAAAACACAGCGATATCAGGGAATCTATGGGAGGTGTGCGAAAACAGTGCAATATAATGGAAGCTATGAGAGGTGCGGGAAATGTCGGCGATATAAGGGAAGGTATGAGAGGTGTGCGAAAACACAGTGTGACGAGAGTACACATAGATTAAGATGTTAACTATTCTGTGCTGGCACCAGTGGGATCAGCAGTTGGTCTGCCACCTGTCTTCCGGAGACAGAGAGATAAGGAAAACAATGAGGCAGCATTTGGAGATGTTAGTGAAGGGATGGAAGGAGAGCTGTCAAGATCGGCCCCCCATTGAACCCTGAACTGTTTGAAGTGATGGACCGGCGATACCCCAAGCAGAGGGATAAAAAGGGATAGGTCCGCTAAGGCAAGACACACACGACACCACGAGGTAACGAGACCCTGGAAGCGGTGCGCCTCCCACAAGTCGGTGGGAGTTTTGGTAGGCTGACGTGGGACCAAGCCATAGACGCTCAGGGTGAAAAGGCACGATCGGCAGGAACCTGGTGTGTGTCCGCCCTTGCCTGGGTGCCAGGTTCACCGCAGAGAAACGATCGTATCTGGAAACGGAGGGGTCACGGTCGGTGACCTCAGATGACATCACAAAGGGTTCGCCCGAAAGCTCACTGCGAAGAATATGGAAGGTCTGTGTGGAAGCCGCTTGAATATTCATTCATTTTTGCTCTCTCTCTCCTTCCCCTCCACTGTCCATCTCCACGGCAGTGATTACTGCGAACTGAACTGAACTCAATTGAACTGAACTTTGCGTCACTTTGAAACTGGTCATTTACCCCTAGACGACGATAGAGCTTGATTACCTTGATTACTATTACCTAGTTTCTGTATACATGTGTGTTTATCGTTGTGTGTTTACAGAGCGATATAGGGGAAAGTATGAGAGGTGTGCGAAAACACAGCGATGTAGGGGAAGTTATCAGAGGTTCGGGAACACAGGGTGATACAGGGGAAGCTATGGGAGGTGCATGAAAACATGGCGATATAGGGGAAACTATGAGAGGTGCGCAAAAACACATCGATATAGGGGAAGTTATGGGGGTTGCGCGAAAACACCGCAATATAGGGCAAGTTATGGGGGTGAGCGAAAACACAACGATGTAGGGGAATGGATGAGAGGTGAGCAAAACCACAGTAATCAAGGGGAAGGTATGGGAGAGCAAAAACACTGCGATATAGGGGAAGCTGCGGGAGGTGCACGAAAACACAGCCATATAGGGGAAGGTATGAGGGGTTTGGGAAAATACAGCGATATAGCGGAAGCTATGGGAGGTGTGCGAAAACACCACAATATAGGGGAAGTTATGGGGGTGAGTGAAAACAGAGCAATATAAGGGAAGGTATGAGAGGTGTGCGAAAACACAGCGATGTAGTGGAAGTTATCAGAGGTGCGGGAAAACACAGTGATTCAGGGGAAGCTGTGAGAGGTGCATGAAAACACGGCGATATAGGGGAAACTATGAGAGGTGCCCGAAAACGCAGCCATATAGGGGAAGCTATGAGAGGTTTGGGAAAACACAGTGATATAGGGGAAGGTATGAGAGGTACACAAAAACACGAAGATATTGGGGAAGATATGAGATGTGCGCGAGTACACAGCAATGTAGGGGAAGCTATGGGAGGTGCTCAAAAACACTGCAATATATGGGAAGCTATAAGAGGTGCGTGAAAATACAGCAATTTAGGGGGAGGTATGAGAGGTGTGCGAAAACACAGCGATATCGGGGAATCTATGGGAGGTGTGCGAAAACAGTGCAATATAATGGAAGCTATGAGAGGTGCGGGAAATGTCGGCGATATAAGGGAAGGTATGAGAGGTGTGCGAAAACACAGTGATATAGAGGAAGCTATGAGAGGTTTGCGAAAACACAGCGACAAAGGGGAAGCTATGAGAGGTTTGCGAAAACACAGCGACAAAGGGGAAGCTATGAGAGGTGCGCGAAAACACAGCGATATAGGAGAAGCTATGAGAGATGTGCGAAGACACAGCGATACAGGGTAAGGTATAAGAGTGTGCGAAAACATGGCGATACAGGGCAATGTATCAGTGGTGTGCTAAAACACAGCGACATAGGGGAAGGTATGAGAGAGCAAAAACACAGCGATATAGGGGAAGATGCGGGAGGTGCACGAAAACACAGCGATGTAGGGGAAGTTATCAGGGGTTCGGGAACACAGAGTGATACAGGGGAAGCTATGGCAGGTGCATGAAAACATAGTGATATAGGGAAGCTATGGGAGGTGCGTGAATACAAGGCGATATAGGGGAAATTATGAGAGGTGCACGAAAACACCGCGATATAGGGGAAGTTATCAAGGTGTGGGAAAACAGAGTGATACAGGGGAAGCTATGGGAGGTGCACAAAAACGCACCGATATAGCGGAAGCTATGAGAGTTTTTGGGAAAATACAGCGATATAGCGTAAGTTATGGGAGGTGCGCAAAGACACTGCGATATAGGGGAAGTTATGGGGGGTGCGCGAAAACACAATGATAATAGGGGAATGTATGAGACGTGTGCAAAAACACAGCGATGTAGGGAAGTTATCAGAGGTGCAGGAAAACACAGTGATACAGTGGAAGCTATGGGAGGTGCATGAAAACACGGGCGATATAGGGGAAACTATGAGAGGTGCCCGAAAACGCAGCCATATAGGGGAACCTATGAGAGGTTTGGGAAAACACAGCGACATAGGAGAAGGTATGAGAGGTGCAAGAATAAATGACGATATTGAGGAAGATATGAGATGTGCGCAAAAACACAACGATGTGGGGAGTCTATGAGAGGTGCGTGAAATGTCGGCGATATAAGGGAAGGTATTAGTGGTGCGCGAAAACACAGCGATATAGAGGAAGCTATGAGAGGTGTGAGAAAACACAGCGACAAAGGGGAAGCTATGAGATGTGCGCGAAAACACAGCGATATAGGAGAAGCAATGAGCCGTGCGTGAAAACACAGCAATATAGGGGAAGCTATGAGATGTGCGTGAAAACACAGTGATATAGGGGAAGCTATGAGAGGTGTGCGAAAACACAGTGTGACGAGAGTACACATAGATTTAGATGTTAACTGTCCTGTGCTGGCACCAGTGGGATCAGCAGTTGGTCTGCCACCTGTCTTCAGGAGTAAGAGAGATAAGGAAGACAATGAGGCAGCATTTGGAGATGTTAGTGAAGGGATGGAAGGAGAGCTGTCAAGATCGGCCCCCCATTGAACCCTGAACTGTTTGAAGTGATGGACCGGCGATACCCCAGCAGGGGGATAAAAAGGGACAGTTCACTAAGGCAAGACACACACGACACCACGAGGTAACGAGACCCTGGAAGCGGTGCGCCTCCCACAAGTCGGTGGGAGTTTTGGTAGGCTGACGTGGGACCAAGCCATAGACGCACAGGGTGGAAAGTTACGATCGGCAGGAACCTGGTGTGTGTCCGCCCTTGCCTGGGTGCCAGTTCACCGCAGAGAAACGATCGTATCTGGAAACGGAGGGGTCCACGGTCGGTGACCTCAGATGACATCACAAAGGGTTCGCCCGAAAGCTGACTGCGAAGAATATGGAAGGTCTGTGTGGAAGCCGCTTGAATATTCATTCATTTTTGCTCTCTCTCTCCTTCCCCTCCACTGTCCATCTCCACGGCAGTGATTACTGCGAACTGAACTGAACTCAATTGAACTGAAACTAGTCATTTACCCCTAGACGACGATAGAGCTTGATTACCTTGATTACTATTACCTAGTTTCTGTATACATGTGTGTTTATCATTGCTGAACTGTTGCTTTTATTATCCTTTTGATTAGAGTACTCTGTTGCTTGTTTCTTTAATAAAACTTTCTTAGTTCTAGTAATCCAGACTCCAACTGAATGATCCATTTCTGCTGGTTTGGCAACCCAGTTACGGGTTACGTAACACAGTGATATAGGAGAAGCTACCAGTGGTGTGCAAAAACACAGCGATATATGGGAAGCTATGGGAGGCGCACGAAAACAGAGCCAAGAGGGGAAGGCATGTGAGGGTACCAGAGAACACAGCGATATAGGGGAATTTATGTGAGGTGCGCGAAAACAGCACAATATAAGGGAAGCTATGAGAGATGGGTGAAATCTTAGCGATATAGGGAAGGTATGAGAGATGCACGAAATCACGGCGATATAGAGGAAGCTATGAGAGGTGCCTCGCCTCTAGCCTCTAGCCAGGACTCGCTTCTAGTCTCTAGCCAAGCCTCGACCCTAGCCTCTAGCCTTTAGCCAATACTCACCACTAGCCATACCTCGCCTCGCCACTTTAAACTTGTGTAGACAGATATTTTTTGAATGTTTTTAAATGATTCTTTACTTGGCATACTCTAATGTGGGTGTGAGAGGGTTTGGTGTTGTTTCCGGATTTGGGTGTGTCTGTGGGTTTTCAATAGTGACGAATCTCAAGTTTGTTTCATTTTTAGGGATTATAGGCACTTCATGTTTTTTTTCAGATTTGTTCGTATTGTGCTTTTACATTGGAGGTTGCTACTCAAAATTTGCATACGAACACCTTCCTGTTTGCCGTTAACGCTCACACCCTTGTCTACTTCCTGACTTCATTTCCGGACCTCGTTCCTTGCAACACAACGACTAAATCTGCGCGCATCTCCATAATCCACATGAGCCACCAGAATCCGTGTGCACCCCTCCATTTTATGACAAACCTCTAAAGCTCCTCAATCCCCAAATCAGTGCGCACCCTCACGCTGCGTTTTTTTAATGTCGAGGCAGCCATTTTCTGAACTGTTCGACACGGTTTATGCTCGAAGATAATCGCATGTGCGTTTGGATTCAATGCGGGCTTGAAGTTACACCAAGATTTGCAAAGAATTTACAATGATTATTTTTCTTCCCGAGACAGCAATTTTCGGAACGGTTTGAAATGATTGTTGCTCTGAAAAAATCTGTTATGCCTGCGGGTGTGTCAGCGGAGTTGGGGTGCGCACCAAATTGCGGAAAACGCTGAATGAGGGAAGTGGCTGTCAATACGGAGTTTTGGGGTGAACATGATTTGGGGGTGCGCACTGATTTAGGGCTGCGTTCTCGCACATGAGGGTGCTCATTGATTTGGAGATTGAGTAGCTTTAGAGGTTTGTCATAAAATGCAGGAATGCACAGGGATTCTGGTGGCTCACGTGGATTATTGAGATGCGCGCAGATTTAGTCGTTGTGTTGCAAGGAACGAGGTCCGGAGATTAAGTTAGGAAGTAGACGATGGTGTGAGCGTTAACGGCAAACAGGAAGGTGTTCAGGGAAACAGAAGGTAAGTAGGACTATCCTGACACGGAGCGTAGAAAGGAAAGCGGCAGGCAAAACCTCTCTTGGCACGGAGGGACGGAATTACACAGGTAAACCTCGGTGCTGAAGTAAAACTTAGAATACTTAGAGGTTCAGAGGTCACCATGGGAAACTGAATTGGAAGTTGGAAAACTTACCTTGACACGGAGAGACTGAGTTCCACAGGTAAATCTCGGGACTGGAGCGCAATCCGAAGCGGCCGGGAAACGAGAGGCGAGGTATGGCAAGAGGCTAGAGGCGAGAGGCGAGGCACCTCTCATACCTTCCCCCTACATTGCTGTGCTTTCGCTACTCTCATAACTTCCCCGAAATCGGTGTGTTTTCTTGCACCTCTGATACATTCCCCTGCATCGCCATGTTTTCGCGCACCTCCTCATATTGTCCCCTATATCGCCGTGTTTTAGCACACCTCTCATAACTTCCCCTATATCGCCGTGTTTTCACGCACCTCCCATAGCTTCCGCTACATCGCTGTGTTTTCGCGCACCTCTCATACCTTCCCCTATGTCGCTGTCTTTTAGCGGCCTGTCATAGCTTCACCTTTGTCGCCGTATATTTGCTCACCTCTCATAGCTTCCCCTATATCGCCGTGTTTTCTCGCATCTCTCATGTCGTCACCCATATCGCTGTTTTCGCTCCTCTCATTACTTCCCCTACTTGGCTGTGTTTTCTCGGACCTCCGATGCATTCCCCTGTATCGCCTTTTTTGCGCACCTCTCATACTTTCCCCTATATCGCCGTGTTTTCGCACACCTCTCATGGCTTCCCCGATACCGCCGTGTTTTCGCGCACCTCTCATGGCTTCCCCGATATCGCCGTGTTTTCATGCACATCTCACACCTTCCCCTATATCGCTGTCTTTCGTGCACCTGCCATAGCTTCACCATTATCGCTGTGTTTTTGCTCACCTCTGATAGCTTCCCCTATATCGCCGTGTTTTCGCACACCTCTCATGGCTTCCCCGATACCGCCGTGTTTTCACGCACCTCTCATAGCTTCCCCTATATCGCCGTGTTTTCGCGCACATCTCATGTCTTCACCTATGTGGCTGTGTTTTCACTCCCCTCAAAACTTCCCCTATATCGCTGTGTTTTCTTGCACCCCTGATACATTCCCCTGTATCGCTGTGTTTTCGCGCACTTCTCATCCCTTCCCCTATTTCGCCCTGTTTTCGTGCACCTCCCATAGCTGCCCCTACATCGCTGTGTTTTCGCGCACCTCTCATACCTTCACCTATATCGCTGTGTTTTCGCGCACCTCTCATGGTTTCCCCGATTTCGCCGTGCTTTCATGCACATCTCATACCGTCCCCTACATTGCTGTGTTTTCGCGCACCTCTCATACCTTCCCCTATATCGCTGCCTTTTCGCGCCCTGTCATAGCTTCACCTTTATCGCTGTATGTTTGCTCACCTCTCATAGCTTCCCCTATATCGCCATGTTTTCGCGCATCTCTGATGTCTTTACCTATATCGCTGTTTTCGCACCTCTCATTACTTCCCCTACATCACTGTGTTTTCTCGCACCTCTGAAACATTCTCCTGTATCGCTGTGTTTTCGCGCACCTCTCATAATTTCCCCTATATTGCCGTGTTTTCGCACACCTCTCATAGCTTCCCTTATATTGCTGTGATTTCCTGCACATCTCATAACTTCCCGTACATCGCTGTCTTTTCGCGCACCTTTCATTGCTTCCCCTATATCGCCGTGTTTTTGCGCACCTCTCATAGCGTCCCTGACATCGCTGTGTTTTCGCGCTACCTCATACCTTCCCCTATATCGTTGTGTTTTCACGCACCTCCCTTAGATTCCCCTATATTACTGTGTTTACATGCACCTCGGCGACATAGGGGAAGCTATGAGAGATGTGTGAAAACACGGCGATGTAGGAGAATGTATGAGATGTGCGCGAAAACACTGTGAAATATGGGAAGTTAGGAGAGGTACGCTAAATCACAGCAATGTAGGGAAAGCTATGGGAGGTGCAGGAAAAATGGCGATATAGGAGAAGCTATGGGAGGTGCCCGAAAACAGGGCAATATAGGGGAAGGTATCAGAGGTGCGCGAAAACATGGCGATATAGAGGAAGCTATGGGAGGTGCAAGAAAACATAGCGATTAAGGGGAAGGCATGAGAGGAGCGCGAAAACAGCGATATAGCCGAAGCTATGGGAAGTGCGCAAAGACACGGCGATATAGGGGATGGTATGAGAGGTGTACGAAAATATGGCAATGTAGGAGAATGTATGAGAGCTGCACGAAAAAGCGGCGATACAGGGGAAGGTGTGATAGGTGAGGGAAAACACGGCAATATCGGGGGAAGCTATGTGAAGTGTGTAAAAACAGAGCGATATAGTGGAAGGTATAAGAGGTGCACAAAAACAGCGATTTTGGGGCAGCTGTGGGAGGTGCGCAAAATTACTGCAATATAGGGGAGGCTATAGGAGGTGCGTGAGAACAGAGCGATATCGGGGAATCTATGGGAGGTGCGCGAAAACACTGCAATATGGGGGATGCTATGAGAGGTGCATGAAAAAAACAACGATTTAGGGGAAGGTATGAGAGTTGCGCGAAAACAACGATATCGGGGCATCTATGGGAGGTGCGCGAATACAGCGCAATATAAGGGAAGGTATGAGAGGTGCGCGAAAACACGGCGATATGGAGGAAGCTATGAGAGGTGCACGAAAACACAGCGACAAAGGGGAGCTATGAGAGGTGCGCGAAAACACAGTGATACAGGGAAAGCTATGGTAGGTGCGTGAAAACTCAGTGATGTAGTGGAACGTATGAGAGGCGTGCAAAAATATGGCAATATAGGGGAAGGTATGAGCGTGCGCAAAAACACAGTGATATAGGGCATTGTATCAGAGGTGTACTAAAACACAGCAATAAAGGGGAAGACATGAGAGGTGCGCGAAAACACGGCGATATAGGGGAATCTATTAGAGGTGCCCGAAAATGCTGAGATATAGGGGAAAGTATGAGAGGTGCGCAAAAACACGGCAAAATATGGGAAGGTATGAGAGGGGCACGAAAACACAGCGAAATAGGGTAAGTTATGAGAGGTGTAAAAAACACGGCGATATAGGGGAAGCTATGGCAGGTGCGCAAAAACACAGCATAATAGGAGCAGCTATCAGAGTTGCGCGAAATAAATAGATATAGGGGAAGCTATAGGAGGTGCGCAAAAGCACAGCGATATAGGGAAATGGATGAGAGGTGAGCAAAAACACAGTGACCTAGGGGAAGCTATGGGAGGTCTGCGAAAAAAACACGGCGATATAGATGAAGGTATGAGAGGTGCGCGAAAAGCCAGTGATCTGGGAGAAGCTATGAGAGGTGCACGAAAACACAGAGAAGGTATGAGAGGTGCACTGAAACACATCGGTATAGGGGAAGCTACGAGAGGTGCTTGAAAACACAGCGATATAGTGGAAGGTATGAGAGGTGCGCGAAAACACAATGATATATGGGGAAGTAAGTGAGGTGCGCAAAAATACAGCGAGAGAGGGGATGCTATGAGAGGTGCGCGAAAACGCAGCCATATAGGGGAAGGTATGAGAGGTCCCCGAAAACACAGCGATATAGGGCAAGTTTTGAGAGATGAGCAAAAAAAAGCTAAAAAAGAAATGTATGAGAGGTTCACGTAAAAACGGTGATATAGGGGAATTTATGAGAGGTGCGCGAACACACGGCGATATTTGTGAAGGTATGAGAGGTGCGTGAAAGCACGTCGATATACGTGAAGGTATGAGAGGTGCGCGAACACACGGCGGTATACGTGAAGATATGAGAGGTGCGCGAGAACACAGCGATACAGGGGAACTTATGAGAGTGCGCGAAAACACAGCGATACAGGGCAATACATCACAGGTGCGCTAAAACACAGCGACATAGGGGAAGCTGCGGGAGGTTCACGAATACACAGCGAGATAGCGGAATGTATTAGAGGTGCGCGAAAACGCTGTGGTATAGGGGAAAGTATGAGAGGTGTGCAAAAACACGGCGATGTAGGGTGAGGCATGAGAGGTACGCGAAAACACGGCGAAGTATGGGAATGTATGAGAGTCACATGAAAACACGGCGAAATAGTGGAAGTTATGGGGGGAGATCGAAAACAGAGCGATATAGGGGAATGTATGAGAGGTGTGCGAAAACACAGCGATGTAGGGGAAGTTATCAGAGGTTCGGGAACACAGAGTGATACAGGGGAAACTATGGGAGGTGCATGAAAACACAGTGATATAGGGGAAACTATGAGAGGTGCGCAAAAACACCGCGATATAGGGGAAGTTATGGAAGGTGCACGAAAATACTTCGATATAGGGGAAGCTATGAGAGGTGCGAGAAACCTCAATAATATAGGGGAAGCTATGAGAGGTGTGCGAAAACACAGCGATATATGGGAAGCTATGGGAGGCGCTCGAAAACAGAACGATATAGGGGAAGGCATGAGAAGTACCAGAGAACACAGCGATATAGGGGAGTTTATGTGAGGTGCGCGAAAACAGCGCAATATAAGGGAAGCTATGAGAGGTGCGTGAAATCTCGGCGATATAGGGGAAGGTATGAGAGGTGCCTCGCCTCTAGCCTCTAGCCAAGACTCGTGTTGTTCCCGGATTTGGATGTGTCTGTGGGTTTTCAATAGTGACGAATCTCAAGTTTGTTTCATTTTTAGGGATTATAGGCACTTTATGTTTTTTTCTTCAGATTTGTTCGTATTGTGTTTTTAAATTGGAGGTTGCTACTCAAAATTTGCATACGAACACCTTCCTGTTTGCGTTTAACGCTCACAGCCTCGTTTACTTCCTGACTTCATCTCCGGACCTCGTTCCTTGCAACACAACGACTAAATCTGCGCGCATCTCAATAATCCACATGAGCCACCAGAAGCCGTGTGCACCCCTCCATTTTATGACAAACTTCTAAAGCTCCTCAATCCCCAAATCAGTGCGCACCCTCATGCTGCGTTTTTTTAATGTCGAAGTAGCCATTTTCTGAACTGATTGACACGGTTTATGCTCGAAGATAATCGCATGTGCGTTTGGATTCAATACGGGTTTGAAGTTACACCAAGATTTGCAAAGAATTTACAATGATTATTTTTCTTCCCGAGACAACAATTTTCTGAACGGTTTGAAATGAATGTTACTCTGAAAAAATCTGTTATGCCTGCGGGTGTGTCAGCGGGGTTGGGGTGCGCACCAAATTGCGGAAAACGCAGAATTAGGGAAGTGGCTGTGAATATGCGTGCGCACGGAGTTTAGGAGTGACCATGATTTGGGGGTGCGCACTTATTTCGGGCTGCGTTCTCGCACATGAGGGTGAGCATTGATTTGGGGATTGAGTAGCTTTAGAGGTTTGTCATAAAATGCAGGAATGCACACAGATTCTGGTGGCTCATGTGGATTTGGAGATACGCGCAGATTAAGTCGTTCTGTTGCAAGGAACGAGGCCTGGAGATCAAGTTAGGAAGTAGACGAGGGTGTGAGCGTTGACGGCAAACAAGAAGTTTTTCAGGGAAGCAGAAGGTAAGCAGAACTATCCTGACGTGGAGCGTAGAAAGGAAAGCGGCAGGCAAAACCTCTCTTGGCACGGAGAGACGGAATTACACAGGTAAACCTCGGTGCTGAAGTAAAACTTAGAATACTTAGAGGTTCAGAGGTCACCATGGGAAACTGAATTGGAAGTTGGAAAACTTACCTTGACACGGAGAGACTGAGTTCCACAGGTAAATCTCGGGACTGGAGCAAACTTAAACACGCAATCCGAAGCGGCCGGGAAACGAGAGGCGAGGTATGGCAAGAGGCTAGAGGCGAGAGGCGAGGCACCTATCATACCTTCCCCCTACATCGCTGTGCTTTCGCTACTCTCATAACTTCCCCTAAATCGGTGTGTTTTCTCGCACCTCTGACACATTCCACTGTATCGCCGTGTTTTCGTGCACCTCCCATAGCTTCCGCTACATCGCTGTGTTTTCGTGCACCTCTCATACCTTCCCCAAAATCGCTGTCTTTTCGTGCACCTCTGATAGCTTCCCCTATATCGCTGTGTTTTCTTGCACCGCTGATACATTCCCCTGTATTGCTGTGTTTTCGCGCACCTCTCATCCCTTCCCCTGTATCGCCCTGTATCGCCCTGTTTTCGTGCACCTCCTTAGCTGTCCCTACATCGCTGTTTTCACACACCTCTCGTAACTTCCCCTATATCGCCGTGTTTTCTCGCACCTCTCATACCTTCCCCTATATCGCTGTGTTTTCGCGCACCTCTCATACCTTCCCCTATATCGCTGTCTTTTCGCGTCCTGCCATAGCTTCACCTTTATCACCGTATATTTGCTCAATTCTCATACCTTCCCCTATATCCCCGTGTTTTCGCACATCTCGCATGTCTTTACCAATATCGCTGTTTTCGCGCCTCTCATTACTTCCCCTACATCGCTGTGTTTTCTGGCACCTCTGATACATTCCCCCGCATCGCCGTGTTTTCGCGCACCTCTCATAGCTTCCCCTATATTGCTATGATTTCCCGCACATCTCATAACTTTCTGTACATCGCTGTCTTTTCGCGCACCTCTCATTGTTTCCCCTATATCACCTTGTTTTTGCGCACCTCTCATAGCGTCCCCAACATTGCTGTGTTTTCGCGCAACCCTCATACCTTCCCCTATATCGTTGTGTTTTCACGCACCTCCCTTAGATTCCCCTATATTGTCGTGTTTTCATGCACCTCGGCGACATAGGGGAAGCTATGAGATGTGCGTGAAAACACGGTGAAATATGGGAAGTTAGGAGAGGTACGCAAAATCACAGCAATGTAGGGAAATCTATGGGAGGTGCAGGAAAACACGACGATATAAGGGAAGCTATGGGAGGTGCGAGAAAACACAGCGATTAAGGGGAAGGCATGAGAGGTGCGCAGAAACAAAGCAATATAGAGGAATCTATGAGAGGTGCGCGAAAACAGCGATATAGCCGAAGCTATGGGAGGTGCGCAAAGACACGGCGATATAGGGGATGGTATCAGAGGTGCGCGACAAAGTGGCGATACAGGGGAAGGTGTGAGAGGTGAGGGAAAACACAGTGATATAGGGGGAAGCTATGTGAGGTGCGTAAAAACATAGCAATATAGTGGTAGGTATAAGAGGTGCGCAAAAACAGCGATTGGAGGAAGCTGTGGGAGGTGCGCAAAATCACTGCAATATAGGGGAAGCTATAGGAGGTGCGTGAAATCACAGCATTATCGGGGAATCTATCGGAGGTGCGCAAAAACATTGCAATACGGGGGAATCTATGAGAGGTGCATGAAAAAACAATAATTTAGGGGACGGTATGAGAGTTGCATGAAAACACAGCGATATTGGGGAATCTATGGGAGGTGCGTGAAAACAGCGCAATATAAGGGAAGCTATGAGAGCTGTGCGTAATGTCGGCGATATAGGGGAAGGTATGAGAGGTGCGCGAAAACACGGCGATATGGAGGAAGCTATGAGAAGTGCGCGAAAACACAGCGATACAAGGGAAGCTATGGTAGGTGCGTAAAAACACAGCGATGTAGCGAAAGGTATGAGAGGCGTGCAAAAACACGGCAATATAGGGGAAGGTATGAGAGTGCGCAAAAACACGGCGATACAGGGCATTTTATCAGAGGTGTGCTAAAACACAGCGATATAGGGGAAGACATGAGAGGTGCGCGAAAACACGGCAAAATATGGGAAGGTATGAGAGGGGCACGAAAACACGGCGAAATAGGGGAAGTTATGAGAGGTGTGCAAAAACACGGCGATATAGCGGAAGCTATGGGAGGTGCACAAAAACATAGCGATATAGGGGAATGGATGAGAGGTGAGCAAAAACACAGTGACCTAGGGGAAGCTATGGGAGGTCTGCGTAAACACGGCGATATAGATGAAGGTATGGGAGTTGCGCGATATTGGGGAAGGTATGAGAGGTGCGCTGAAACACATCGGTATAGGGGAAGGTACGAGAGGTGAGAAATAAAACACAGCGAGAAAGGGGAAGCTATGAGAGGTGCTTGAAAACGCAGCCATATAGGGGAATGTATGAGAGGTGCGGGAAAACACTGCGATATAGGGGAAGTTTTGAGAGATGAGCGAAGAAACAGCTGAAAAAGAAATGTATGAGAGGTGCGCGAACACACGGCGATATACGTGAAGGTATGAGAGGTGCGTGAAAACATGACGATATAGAGGAAGGTATGAGATATGAGCGAAAACACAGCTAAAAGTGTGAGGTATGAGAGGTGCACGAGAACACGGCAATATAGGGGAAACTAACAGAGGTGCACAAAAACACAGCGATATAGGGGAAGTTATGGGAGGTGCGATATAGGGGAAAGTATAAAAGGCACACAAAAACAGCGATATATGGGCAGCTATAGGAGCAGCGTGAAAACACAGTGACATAGGGAAGGCATGAGAGGTGCACGAGATCACAGTGATATAGGGGAAGCTATTGGAGGTGTGCGAAAACACAGCGATATAGTGGAAGGGATGAGAGGTGAGCGGAAACACAGCGACTTAGGGGAAGCTATGGGAGATTCCTGAAAACACAGCAATATAGGGGAAGGTCTGGGAGTCTGCGAAGACACGGCGATAGAGGGAAAGGTATGAGAGATGAGAGAAAACTCAGCTAAAAAGGGGAATGTATCAGATATGCGTGAGAAAATAGCGATATAGGCAAAGCTATGAGAGCTGCGCTAAAACACAGCGATATGGGGGAAGCTATTGGAGGTGCCTGAAAACAGAGCGATATAGTGGAAGTTATGAGAGGTACACAAAAACATGACATAATAGTGGAATGTCTGAGAGGTGCGCGAAAATACGGCAATATAGGGGAAGCTTTGAGAGGTGGGCTAAAACACAGCTATATAGGGGAAGCTATGGGAGGTGTGTGACAACACAGCGATATAGGGGAAGCTATGGGAGATGCGCAAAACAATTGCGATATAGAGAAAGCTACGAGAAATGCGTGAAAACAGAGTAATATTGGGGAAGGTATGAGAGCTGCGAGAATACACATAGATATAGGGGAAGCTATGGGAGTTGCGTGAAAACAGGGCGATATATGTGAAGGTATGAGAGGTGCTTTAATACACGTCGATATAGCAGAATGTATGATAGATGAGCGAAAACTCAGCTAAAAAAGGGAAGGTATGAGATGTGCGCGAGAACACGGCGATATAGGCAAAGCTATCAGAGGTGAGCAAAAACATAGCGATGCAGAGGAAGTTATGAGAGTTGCGCGAAAACAGAACGATATAGGGGAAGCTATGCGAGGTGCGCGAAAACATGGTGATATAGGGGAAGTTATGAGAAGTGCGCGAAAACACGGCGATACAGTGGAAGGAATGAGAGCTGCGCGAAAAGACAGCGATATATGGGAAGCTATAGGAGGTGCACAAAAATAGAGTGAGAAAGGTATGAAAGGTCTGAGAAAACACAGCAATATAGGGGAAGCTATGGGAGGTGCGTGAAAGCACGGCAATATAAGAGAAGGTTTGAGAGGTGTATGGAAACATAGCGATGTAGGGGAAGTTATGCGAGGTGCGCCAGAACACGGCTATATAGGGGAAGGTATGAGAGGTGCGCAAAAACACAGCGATTTGGGGGAATCTATGAGAGGGGCGCGAAAACACGGTGAAAAATGGGAAGTTACGCGAGGTCAGTGAAAACAGGGCGATACAGAGGAAGTGATGAGAGGTGCACGAGAGCACAGCGACATAGGGGAAGCTATGGGAGATGCGTGAAAACTGAGCAATATAGGGGAAGTTATGAGAGCTGCTTGATGACACAACGATATAGGAGAAGATATGAGATGTGCGCGATAACACAGTGATATAGGAGAAGCTATGAGAGGTGCGCGAAAACACCACGATTTGGGGGAAGCTATCAGAAGTGCACGAAAACATTGCAATATATGGCAAGTTATGAGAGTTGCACGATAACACAGTGATGTAGGGGACGGCATGAGAAGTTCGTGAAAACACAGCGATATAGGGGAAGGTATGAGAGGTGCACGAAAACACAACGATATAGGAGAAGGTATGTGAGGTGCACAAGAACGGGGGCGATACAGGGGAAGTTATGAGACGTGCCCGAAAACACAGCGATATAGGGGACGCTATGGGACGTGCGCGAAAACACAGTAATATAGAGGAAAGTATGAGAGGTGTATGAAAACTTGGCGATTTGGGAATGCATCAGAGGTGCGAGTAAACAGCGATGTAGGGGAAGTTATGAGAGGAGCGAAAACACAGCGATATAAGGAACGTTATGAGATGTGCATGAAAAAACGGCAATATAGGGGAAGATATGAGAGGTGCGCAAAAATACAGCGATATAGGAGAAGTTATGAGAGGTGCACGAAAACAGGGCGATATACGTGAAGGTACAAGGGGTGCACGAAAACACAGCGATATTGGCAAAGCTATGAGAGGTGAGCGAAAACACAGCAATATAGGGGAAGGTATGAGAGGTGTATGAAAACACAGCGATATAGGAGAAGCTCTTGTAGGTGCGCAAAAACACAGCGATATAGGGGAAACTATCAGAGATGCAGAAAACACAGCAATATAGGGGAAGCTATGGGAGGTGTGCGAAAACACAGCGATACAGGGGAAGGTATGAGAGGTGCGCGCAAAGACGGCGATATAGGGGAAGCTATTGGAACTGCGAATAAACACAGCAATATAAGGGAAGCTATGGGCAGTGTGCGAAAACACAGCGATACAGGGGAGGGTATGAGAGTTGTGCAAAAATACAGTGCTATTGGGGAATGTATGAAAGGTGCGCGAAAACGCGGTGATACAGGGGAAGGTGTGAGATGTGTGCGAAAACACAGCATTATTGTGGAAACTATGGGAGGTGCATGAAAACACAACGATATAGGGAAGCTCTGGGAGGTGCGCAAAAACACAGGGATATAGGGGAAACAATCAGAAGTGCGCGAAAACACAGCAACATAGGGGAAGCTATAGGAGGTGCTCGAAAACACGGCGATATAGGCTAAGGTATGAGAGGTGCACGAAAACACGGTAATATTGGGGAAGGTATGAGAGATGAGCGAAATCATAGCTAAATGAGGAAGGCATGAGAGGTGCACGGAACACGGCGATATTGGCAAAGCTATGAGAGGTGAGCGAAAACAGAGCGATATACGGGAAGGTATGATAGGTGCATGAAAACACAGCGATATAGGGGAAGCTCTTGTAGGTGCGTGAAAACACAGCGATATAGGGGAAACTATCAGAGGTGCGCGAAAACACAGCGATACAGGGGAAGATATGAGAGGTGCGGAAAAAGACAGTCATATTTTGGAAGGTATGGGTGGTGCGCGAAAGCACAGCGATAAGGGGAAGGTATTGGAGGTGCACGACAACGCAACGATATAGAGGAATGTATGAGAGGTGTGCAAAAACATGGCGATGTAGGGGAATGTCTGAGAGTTACGCGAAAACAGGGCGATACAGGCGAAGGTTTGAGGGTTGCATGAAAACACAGAAATACTGGGGAAGCAATGGGAGGTGCATGAAAACACAGCAATGTACGGGAAGGTATGGGACGTGCGCAAAAACACAGCTATACAGTGGAAGGTATGAAAGGTGCTCAAAAAGATGGCAATGTAGGAGAATGTATAGGTCGTGCACAAAAAGACGGTGATACAGGGCAAGGTATAAGAAGTGAACGAAAACACAGCGGTATAGGGGAAGGTATGGGAGGTGCATGAACACACAGCGATGTACGTGAAAGTATGAGTGGTGTGCAAAAACATAGCGAAATAGGGGAAGGTATGAGAGGTGAGCGAAAACACAGCAATATAGGGGAAGCTATGAGATATGAGAGAAAACACAGCTAAAAAGTGGAAGGGATGAGAGTTGCCCGAGACTACGGCAATATAGGCAAAGCTATGAGAGGTGAGTGAAAACATAGTGATATAGGAGAAGGTATGGGAGGTGCGTGAAAACACGACGATATAGAGGAAGATATGAGCAGTGCGCAAAAATACAGTGATATGGGGGAAGCTATTAGAGGAGCACAGAAACACATTGATAAAGGGGAAGGTATGCGAGGTGCGCGAAAACACAGCGATATAGCGGACGCTATGAGAGGTGCGCGAAAACACAGCGATGTACGGGAAGGTATTGGAGGTCTACGAAAACGCACTGATATAGAGATATGTATGAGAGGTGCGCGAAAACCTGGTGATGTAGGGGAATGCCTGAGAGGTGCGTGAAAACAGAGCGATACAGGCGAATGTTTGAGGGTTGTGTGAAAACACAGCAAAGCACAGGAAGGTATGGGACGTGCGACATTGTGGAAGGTATGATAGGTGCTCAAAGACCTGGCGATGTCAGAGAATGTATGAGTCGTGCACAAAAAACGGTGATACAGGGGAAGGTATGAAAGGTGCACAAAAACACAATGATATTGGGGAAGCTATGTGAGGTGCGGGAAAACACAGCGATATAGGGGAAACTATGAGAGGTGCATGAAATCACAGCGATAAAGGGTAAGCTATGGAAGGTGCGCGAAAACACAGAGATATAGGGGAAGGTATGAGAGGCACACGAAAACACAGCAATATACGGGAAGCTATGGGAGGTGCGTGAAAACACGGTGATATAGGGGAAGGTATGAGAGGTGCGCAAAAACACAGCGATGTAGGGGAAGCTATGAGAGGTGAGCGAAAACACAGCGACATAGGGGAAGCCATGGGAGGTTCCAGAAAACACAGCGATATAGGGGACAGTATGCGAGGTGCGCGAAAACACAGCGAGAAAGGGGAAGGTATGAGAGGTGCACGAAAACACAGTGATATAGGGGAAGCTATGGGACGTTCCTGAAAACACAGCGATATAGAAGAAGGTATGAGAGGTGCACGACAACACAGCAAAATAGGGGAAGGTATGAGATGTATGCGAAAAGACAACGATATAGGGGAAACTATCATAGGTGCACAAAAACACAGCGATATAGGGTGAGCTATGGGGGGTGAACGAATACACGGTGATATGGGGAAGCTATGAGAGGTACGCAAACACTCGGCGATATAGGGGAATGCATGAGATATGAGCGAAAACACAGCTAAAAAGTGGAAGGAATGAGAGTTGTGAGAGACTACAGTGATATAGGCAAAGCTATGAGACGTGAGCGAAAACACAGCAATATAGGGGAAGGTATGGGAGGTGCGTGAAAACACGGCGATATAGAGGAAGGTATGAGAGGTGCGTGAAAACATGGCGATATAGGGGAAGCTATGAGAGATGAGCAAAAACACATTTAAAAATGGGAGGTATGAGAGGTGCACGACAACACGGCGATATAGGGGAAGCTATGAGAGGGGAGTGAAAACTCAGTGATATAGGGGAAGGTATGAGAGGTGTGAGCTAACACATCGATATAGGGGAAGCTATGTGAGCTGTGTGAAAACAGGTTGATACAGGCGAAGGTTTGAGGGTTGCGTGAAAACACAGAAATATAGGGGAAGCAATGGGAGGTGCGCGAAAACACAGCAATGTACAGGAAGGTATGGGACGTGCGCAAAAACACAGCGATATAGTGGAAGTTATGAGAGGTGCTCAAAAACATGGCGATGTTGGAGATTTTGTATGAGTGATGCCCAATAAGACGACGATACAGGGGAAGTTATGAGAAGTGAGCAAAAACACAGCAATATAGGGGAAAGTATTAGAGGTGCACGAAAACACAGCAATATAGGGGAAGCTATGGTAAGTGTGCGAAAACACAGCGATACAGGGGAAGGTATGAGTGGTGCGCGAAAACACAACGATATAGGGGAAGATATGCGAGGTGCGCGAAAACACAGTGAGAAAGGCGAGGCTATGAGAGGTGCGTGAAAACACAGCCATATAGAGGAATGCATGAGAGTTGCACGAAAACACAGCGATATAGGGGAAGCTATGGGAGGTGCATGAACACACGGCGATATACGTGAAGGTATGAGAGGTGTAAGAAAACACGACTATATAGAGGAAGGTATGAGATATGAGCGAAAACACAGCTAAAATATGGAGGGTATGAGAGTCGCGCGAGAGCACGGCGATATAGGCAAAGCTATGGGAGGTGAGCGAAAACACAGTGATATAAGGGAAGCTATGGGAGGTGCATGAAAACACAGCGATATAGGGGAAGCTATGGGAGGTGTGCGAAAAGACATTGATATAGGGGAAACTATCATAGGTGCATGAAAACACAGCGATATAGGGTAAGCTATGGGAGGTGCGCAAAAACACAGCAAAATAGTGGAGGTATGCAATGTGCGCGAAAACACAGCGATGTAGGTGAAGGTATGAGAGGTGAGCGAAAACAGAGCGACATAGGGGAAGCTATGATAGGTATGTGAAAATATAGTGATACGGGGGAAGTTATTAGTGGTGCGCGGAAACACATTGATATAGGGTAAACTATGAGGGGAGCGCGAAAACACAGCAATATAGTGGAAGGTATGAGAGGTGCGTAAAAACCTAGCGATATAGGGGAAGGTATGCAATGTGCGCAAAAACACAGCAATATAGCGGATGCTATAAGGGGTGCGTGAAAACAGAGCGATATAGGGGAAGGTATGAGAGGTGCGCAAAAACACAGTGATATAGGGGAAGCTGTTGGAGGTGTGCGAAAATTTAGCAAATAGAGAAAGCTATGAGAGGTGCGCAAAAACAGAGCGATATACCTGAAGGTAGGCGAGGTGTGTGAAAACACAGCGATATACGGGAAGCTATGCGAGATGAGCCAAAAAAACACATTTAAAAAGGGGAGGCATGAGAGGTGCACGAAAACACAGCGATATAGGGGAAGCTGTGAGAGATGAGCGAAAACACATTTAAAAAGGGGAGGTATGAGAGTTGCGTGACAACACCACGATATAGGGGAAGCTATGGGAGGTGCAGGAATACACAGCCAGATAGGGGAAACTATGAGAGGTGCATGAAAGCATAGCGATATAGGAGAAGCTATGGGAGGTGTGTGAAAACACAGCGATATAGGGTAAGCTATGGAAGGTGCGCAAAAACACAGAGATATAGCGGAAGGTGTGAGAGGCACACGAAAACACAGCAATATATGGGAAGCTATGGGAGGTGCGTGAAAACACAGTGACATAGGGGAAGGTATGAGAGGTGAGTGAAAACACAGCAACATAGGGGAAGCCATGGGAGGTTCCAGAAAACACAGCGATATAGGGGAAGCTATGGGACGTTCCTGAAAACACAGCGATATAGGGGATGGTATGAGAGGTGCGCGACAACACAGCGATATAGGGGAAGGTATGCGAGGTGCGCGAAAATACAGCGATGTAGCGGAAGCTATGAGAGGTGCGCGAAAACACAGCGATATAGGAGAAGGTATGAGAGGTGCACGAAAACACAGCGATATGGGGATGCAATGGGAGGTGCGCGAAAACACGGCGATACAGGGGAATGTATGAGAGGTGCATAAAAACATGTCAATATAGGGGAAGCTATGAGAAATGAGTGAAAACACATTTAAAAAGGGGAGGTATGAGAGCTTTTGCGCACCTCTCATAGCTTCCCCTATATCGCCATGTTCTGGCGTACCTTGCATAGCTTCCCCTACATTGCTATGTTTTCACGCACCTCTCATACCTTCTCCTATATCACTGTGCATTCACGCACCTCCCATAGCTTCCCCTATATTGCTGTGTTTTCTCACACCTCTCATACCTTCCCCTCTCGCTCTGTTTTCGCTCAGCTCGCATTGCTTCCGCTATATCGTTGTGTTTTCGCGCACCTCTCATACCTTCCCCTATATCGCTGTGATTTGCTCACCTCTCATAGCTTTGCCAATATCGCCGTGTTTTGCACACCTCTCATAACTTCCCCTTTTTAGTTGAGTTTTCGCTCATCTCTCATACTTTCTCCTATATCGACGTGTTTTCACGCACCTCTCATACCTTCACGCATATCGCCGTGTTTTTGCGCACATCCCATAGCTTCCCCTATATCACTGTGTTTTCACGCACCTCTCATACGTTCCCCTTTATCGCAGTGTTTTCGCACACGTCCCATAGCTGCCCCTATATCGCTGTGTTTACACGCACTTTCATACCTTCCCCTATATCGCGGTGTTTTCACGCACCTCCCATACATTCCCCTATATCGCTGTGTTTTTGCACACCTCTCATAGCTTCCTATAGATCGCGATGTTTTCGCGCACCACTCATAGGTTCATCCAAATTGCTGTGTTTTTCCACACCTCTCATAGCTTCCCCTATATCACCAAGTTCTGGCGCACCTTGAATAGCTTCCCCTACATCGCTATGTTTTCATGCACCTCTCATACCTTCTCCTATATCGCCGTGATTTCATGCACCTCCCACAGCTTCCCCTATATTGCTGTGTTTTCTCACATCTCTCATACCTTCCCCTATATCGCTGTGTTTTCGCGCACCTCTCATACCTTCCCCTATATCATTGTGATTTGCTCACCTCTCATAGCTTTGCCTATATCGCCGTGTTCTTGCGCTCCTCTCATACCTTCCCCTTTTTAGCTGAGTTTTCGCTCATCTCTCATACCTTCCCCTATATCGATGTGTTTTCACGCACCTCTCATACCTTCACGTATATCGCTGTGTTTTTGTGTACATCCCATAGCTTCCCCTATATCACTTTGTTTTCGCGTACCTCTCATATCTTCCCCTATATCTCCCTACTTTCACGCACCTCCCATAGTTTCCCCTATGTAGCTGTGCTCTCGTGCACCTCTCATCACTTCCGCTATATCGCCCTGTTTCCACGGACCTTCCATAGCTTCCCATTTTTCGCCGTATTATCGCGTACTTCTCATAGCTTCCTACATATTGCGATGTTTTCGCGCACCACTCATAGATTCCCCCAAATCGCTGTGCTTTCGCGCACATTTCATATTTTCTCCTATATCGCCGTGCGTTCACGCACCTCCCATAGCTTCCCCTATATTGCTGTGTTTTCTCACACCTCTCATACCTTCCCCATTCTCCCTCTGTTTTCGTGCACCTCCCATAGCTTCCCATATATCGCTGTGTTTTCGTGCATCTCTCGTAGCTTGACCTATATCGATGTGTTTTCGCGCTCCTCTCATAACTTCCCCTATATCGCTGTGTTTTCGTGCAGCTCGCATAGCTTCCACTATATCGTTGTGGTTTCAAGTACCTCTCATACCTTCCCCTATATCGCTGTGTTTTTGCTCACCTCTCACAGCTTTGCCTATACCACTGTGATCTCGCGTTCCGCTCATACCTTCCCCTTTTTAGCTGAGTTTTCGCTCATCTCTCAAACCTTCCCCTATATCGACGTGTTTTCACACACCTCTCATACCTTCACGTATATCGCTGTGTTTTCGCGCACCTCTCATACCTTCCACTATATCGCCGTGTTTTCTCGCACCTCTCGTACCTTCCTGTATATCGATGTGTTTTTGTGCACCTCTCATCCCTTCCCCGATATCACTGTGATTTTGCGCACATCCCAAGGCTTCCCCTATAGTGTTGTGTTTTCGCTCACCACTCATAGCTTCCTCTATATCACCGTGTTTTCGCGCACATCTCATTACTTCCCCTATATTGCTGTGTTATCAAGCAGCTCACATAACTTACTCTATATTACCACGTTTTCAAGGACCTCCCATTTCTTCCCATTTTTCAGCGTGTTTTTGCGCACCTCTCATAGCTTCCCCTATATCGCCGTGTTCTGGCGCACCTTGCATAGCTTCCCCTACATCGCTGTGTTTTCGCGCACCTCTCATACCTTCCACTATATCGCTATGTTTTTGCGCATCTCTCGTAGCTTCCCCTATATCCATGTGTTTTCGTGCGCCTCTCATAACTTCCCCTATATCGTTGTGTTTTCGCGTACCTCTCATACCTTCCCCTATATCGCTGTGTATTTGCTCACCTCTCACAGCGAGCCTATATTGCCGTGTTCTCGCTCACCTCTCATACCTTTCCCTTTTTAGCTGAGATTTTGCTCATCTCTCACACTTTCCCCTATATCGACGTGTTTTCACGCACCTCTCATACCTTCACGTATATCGCTGTGTTTTCGCGCACTTCCCATAGTTTTCCCTATATCACTGTGTTTTCACGCACCTCTCAACCCTTCCCCGATATCACTGTGATTGCGCGCGCCACTCAAGTCCTCCTCTATATCGCTGTGTTTTCACTCACCTCTCATAACTTCCCCTATATCGCTGTGTTTTCACGCACCTCTGATACCTTCCACGAAATCGCAGTGTTTTAGCGCACCTCTCGTAGCTTCCCCAATATCGCTGTGTTTTTACGCACCTCTCATAGCTTTGCCTATATCGCCGTGTTCTCGCGCACCTCTGATACCTTCACCTTTTTAGCTGTGTTTTCGGTCACCTCTCATAGCTTCCCCTATACCACCTAGTTTTCACGCACATCTCATTACTTCCCCTTTATCGCTGTGTTAGCAAGCAGCTCAAATAACTTCCCCTATATCGCCATATTTTCAGAGACCTCCCATAGCTACCCCTCTATCGCTGTGTTTTCGCGCACCTCTCATAGCTTTCTATATATTGCAATTTTTTCGCACACTTCTCATAGCTTCCCCCCAATCGCTGTGTTTTCGCGCACCTCTCATAGCTTTGCCTCCACCACTATCGTTTCGCACACCTCTCATACCTTCTCCATATATCGCCATGATATCACGCACCTCCCATAGCTTCCCATATATCGCTGTGTTTTCGTGCACCTTTCATACTGTGCACTATATCGCTATGTTTTCGTGCACATCTCGTAGCTTCCCCTATATCGCTGTGTTTTTGCTCACCTCTCATAGCTTTGCCTATATCGCCATATTCTCATGCACCTCTCATACCTTCCCCTTTTTAGCTGAGTTTTCACTCATCTCTCAAACCTTCCCCTATATCGATGTGTTTTCACACACCTCACATACCTTCACGTATACCGCCGTGTTTTCGTGCACCTCCCATAGCTTCCCCTTTATCATTATGTTTTCACGCACCTCTCATACCTTCCCCTATATCGCCATGTTTTCACGCACCTCTCATAGTTTCCCATATATTGCAGTGTTTTTGCGCACCTCGTATACCTTCCCCTATATCGCTGTGTTTTCGCGCACCTCTCATAGCTTCCCGCTTATCACTGTCTTTTCGCTCTCCTCTCTTTCCTACCCCGATATCGCCCTGTATTCACGCACCTCCCATAGATTCCCATATATCGCCGTATTTTCGTGCACCTCTCATACCTTCCACTTTTTTGCTGTGTTATCGCGCACCTCTCATAGCTTCCCCTCTATTGCTGTGTTCTCGTGCACCTCTGATAGGTTTCCATATATTGCAATATTTTCGCGCACCTCTCATAGCTTCCCTCAAATCACTGCGTTTTCGCGCACCTCTCATAGCTTCCCCCAAATCACTGTGTTTTCGCGCACCTCGCATAGCTTCCCCTGTATCGTTCTGCTTTCGCGCAGCTCTCATAACTTCCCCAACATCACTATGTTTTTGCTTACCTCTGATAGCTTTGCCTATATCGCCGTGTTCTTGCGCACCTCTCATAGCTTCCCTTTTTTACCTGAGTTTTCACTCATCTCTCATACATTCCCCTATATCGACGCGTATTAAAGCACCTCTCATACCTTCACGTATATCGCCCTGTTTTCGCCCACCTCCCATAGCTTCCCCATATCGCTGTGTTTTCGCGCACCTCCCATAGCTTCCCTTATATCGCTGTGTTTTTACGCACCTCTCATCCCTTCCCCGATATCACTGTGATTTTGCGCACATCCCAAGACTTCCCCTATATCACCGTGTTTTCGTGCACCTCTCACAGCTTCCCATATATTGCGAAGTATTCGCAGATCTCTCATAGATTCGCTCAAATCGCTGTGTTTTTGCACACCTCTCATAGCTTCCCCTATATCGCCATCTTCTGGCGCACCTTGCATAGCTTCCTCTACATTGCTATGATTTCGCGCACCTCTCATACCTTCTCCTATATCGCAGTGCTTTCACGCACCTCCCATAGCTTCCCCTATATTGCAGTGTTTTCTCACACATCTCATACCTTTCCCTATATCGCAGTATTTTCACGCTTCACTCATACATTCCCCTATATCGCTGTGTTTTCACGCACCTCTCAACCCTTCCTCGATATCACTGTGATTTTGCGCACCTCCCAAGGCTTCCTCTATATTGCTGTGCTTTCGCTCACCTCTCATAGTTTCCGCTATATCATCGTATTTTGCGCACCTCTCATAGCTTCCCCTATATCGCCGTGTTCTGGCGCACCTCGCATAGCTACCCCTACATCAATGTGATTTCGCGCACCTTTCATATCTTCTCCTATATCACCATGCGTTCACGCACCTCCCATAGCTTCCCCTATATTGCTGTGTTTTCGCGCACCTCTCATACCGTCCACAATTTCGCTATGTTTTCGGGCATCTCTCGTAGCTTGCCCTCTATTGATGTGTGTTCGCGCACCTCTCATAACTTCCCCTATATCGCTGTGTTTTCGCGCAGCTCGCATAGCTTCCCCTATATCGCTGTGTTTTTGCTCACCTCTCACAGCTTTGCCTATATCACGGTGGTCTCACGCTCTGCTCATACCTTTCCCTTTTTAGCTGAGTTTTTGCTCATCGACATGTTTTAACGCACCTCTCATACCTTCACGTATATCGCCGTGTATTCGCGCACCTCTCATAGCTTTCCTATATCGCCGTGTTCTCGCACACATCGCATAGCATCCCCTATATCGTTGTGTTCTCGCGCACCTCTCATAACTTCCCCTCTATCGCTGTGTTTTCGCGCACCTCTCATAGCTTTCTATATATTTCAATTTTTTCGCCCACTTCTCATAGCTTCCCCCAAATCACTGTGTTTTCACGCACCTCTCATAGCTTCCCCTATATCACTGTGTTTTCGCACACCTCGCATAGCTTCACCTCCACCACTATCTTTTCGCACACCTCTCATACCTTCTCCATATATCGCCATGATATCACGCACCTCCCATAGATCCCCCTATATTGCTGTGTTTTCTCACAGCACTCATATCTTCCCCTTTCTCACTCTGTTTTCGTGCACCGCCCATAGCTTTCCATATGTCGTTGTGTTTTCACGCACCTCTCATACCTTCCACTATATCGCTGTGGTGTCGCACACCTCTCGTGCTTCCCCTATATTGCTGTGTTTTCGCTCATCTCTCATACTTTCCCCTATATCGATGTGTTTTCACGCACCTCTCATACCTTCACGTATATCGCCATGTATTCGCGCACCTCTCATATCTTCCCCTATATCGCCGTGTTCTCGCACACATCGCATAGCTTCCCCTATCTCACCGAGTTTTCGTGCACCTCGCATAGCTTCACCTCCACCACTATCTTTTCACCCACTTCCCACTCCTTCGTGTATATCGCCGTGTTTTCGCGCACCTCCCATAGCTTCCCCTTTATCACTGTGTTTTCGCGCACCTCTAATACCTTCCCCTATATCGCTATGTTTTCACGCACCTCTCATAGCTTCCCATATATTGCAGTGTTTTTGCGAACCTCACATACCTTCCCCTATATTGTTGTGTTTTCGCACACCTCTCATACCTTCCACTATATAGATGCTTTTTCGCGCACCTCTCATAGCTTCCACTTATCACTCTTTTAGTGCGCCTCTCTTTCCTACCGCTATATCGCCCTGTTTTCCCGCACCTCCCATAGTTTCCCCTATATCACTGTCTTTTCGCGCACATCTCATACCTTCCCCATTTTTGCTGTGTTATTGCACACCTCTCATAGCTTACCCTCTATTGCTGTGTTCTCGTGCACCTCTCATAAGTTTCTATATATTGCAATATTTTCATGCACCTCTCATAGCTTCCCTGCAAATCTCTGTGTTTTCGCACACCTCTCATAGCTTCCCTCAAATCACTGTGCTTTCGCTCACCTCTCATATCTTCCCCTATATCACCGTGTTTTCGCGCACATCTGATTACTTCCCCTATATAGCTGTGTTATCAAGCAGCTCACACAACTTCCCCTATATCGCCATGTTTTCTGGGACCTCCCATAGCTTCCCATTTTTCGCCGTGTTTTCGCGCATTTCTCATAGCTTCCCATATATTGCGATGTTTTCGCGGAACTCTCACAGATTCGTCCAAATCGATATGTTTTTGCGCACCTCTCATAGCTTCCCCTATATCGCCTTGTTCTGGTGCACCTTGCATAGCTTCCCCTACATCGCTATGTTTTCGTGCACCTCTCATACCTTCTCCTATACCACCGTGCTTTCACGTACCTCCCAAGGCTTCCCCTATATCGCTGTGTTTTCGCTCACCTCTCATAGCTTCCGCAATATCACCATGTTTTCGCACAACTCTCATATCTTCACCTGTATCGCTGTGTTATCAAGCAGCTGTCATAGCTTCCCCTATATTGCTCTGTTTTCACACACCTCCCATAACTTCCCCTATGTCGCTGTGCTCTCGTGCACCTCTCATCACTTCCCCTAGATCGCCCTGTTTTCATGGACTTCCCACAGCTTCCCATTTGTCGCCATGTCTTCGCGCACCTCTCATAGCTTCCCATATATTGCGATGTTTTCGCGGACCTATCATAGATTCGACCAAATCGCTGTTTTTGCGCACCTCTCATCGCTTCCCCTATATCGCCGTGTTCTAGCGCACCTTTCATATCTTCTCCTACATCGCCGTGCGTTCATGCACCTCCCATAGCTTCCCCTATATTGCTGTGTTTTCGCGCACCTCTCATACCTTCCACTATATCGCTATGTTTTTGTGCATCTCTGGTAGCTTCCCCTATATCGATGTGTTTCTGCGCACCTCGCATACCTTCCCCTATACAGCCGTTTTCTGGTGCACCTTGCATAGCTTCCTACACATCGCTATGTTTTCGCGCACCTCTCATACATTATCCTATATCGCCGTGCTTTCACGCACCTCCCAGAGCTTCCCATTTATTGCCGTGTTTTCTCGCACCTCTCATACCTTCCCATATATTGCGAAGTTTTCACTCACGTCTCATAGCTTCCCCTATATTGCTGTGTTTTCTCACACATCTCATACCTTCCCCTATATCGCAGTATTTTCCCGCACCTCCCATACATTTCACTTTATCACCGTGCATTAGCGCACCTCTCATATCTTCCCCTATATCATTGTGTTATCAAGCAGCTGTCATAACTTTGCTCCTATATTGCTCTGTTTTCACACACCTCCCATAGCTTCCCCTATGTCGCTGTGCTCTCGTGCACCTCTCATCACTTCCCCTATATCGACCTGTTTTCTCGGACCTCCCATAGCTTCCCATTTTTTGCCTTGTTTTCGCACACCTCTCATAGCTTCCCATATATTGCGATGTTTTCGCGCACCAATCATAGAATCCCCCAAATCGCTGTGTTTTTGCACACCTCTCATCGCTTCCCCTATATCGTCATGTTCTGGTGCACCTCGCATAGCTTCCCCTACATCGCTGTGTTTTTGCGCACCTCTCATATCTTCTCCTATATCGCCGGGCTTTCACGCACCTCTCATAGCTTCCCCTATATTGCAGTGTTTTCTCACAGTTCTCATACCTTCCCTTTGCTCGTTCTGTTTTCGTGCACCTCCCATAGCTTCCTATGTATCGCTGTGTTTTCGAGCACCTCTCATACCTTCCCCTATATTGCTGTGTTTTCGCGCACCTCCCGTAGCTTTGCCTCTTTCGCCATTTTCTAACGCACCACTGATACCTTCCTCTTTTTAGCTGAGTTTTCGCTCATCTCCAATACCTTCCACTATATCAATGTGTTTTCACGCACCTCTCATACCTTCACGTATAATGCCGTGTTTTCGTACACCTCCCATAGCTTCCCCTATATCGACGTGTTTTCGTGCACCTCTCATACCTTCCACTATATCGATGTTTTTTCACGCACCTCTCGTAGATTCCCCTGTATCGTTGTGTTTTCGCGCACCTCTCCTGGCTTCCCGCTTATCACTGTCTTTTCGCGCAGCTCTTACCTACCCCTATTTCGCCGTGTTTCGCGCACCCCTCATGCCTTCCCCTTTTTCGCTGTGTTATCGCGCACCTCTCATAGCTTCCCCTCTATTGCTGTGTTCTTGTGCACCTCTAATAGGTTTATATATATTGCAATATTTTCGTGCACCTCTCATAGCTTCCCCCAAATCGCTGTGTTTTCGCGCACCTCTCATAGCTTCCCCCAAATCGCTGTGTTTTTGCGCTCCTCTCATAGCTTCCCCTATATCGCCGTGTTCTGGCACACCTTGCATAGCTTCCCCTACATCGCTATGTTTTCACGCACCTCTCATACCTTATCCTATATCACCGTGCTTTCACGCACCTCCCAGAGCTTCCCATTTATCACCGTGATTTCGCGGACCTCTCATGCCTTCCCATAAATTGTGATGTTTTCGCGCACCTCTCATAGCTTCCCCTATATTGCTGTGTTTTCTCACACATCTCATACCTTCCCCTATATTGCAGTATTTTCACTCACCTCCCATACATTCCCCTATATCACCGTGTATTAGCGCACCTCTCATATCTTCCCCTATATCACTGTGTTATCAAGCAGCTGTCATAACTTCTCCTATATTGCTCTGATTTCACGCACCTCCCATAGCTTCCTCTATGTTGCTGTGCTCTCGTGCACTTCTCATCACTTCCCCTATATTGCCCTTTTTTCTCGGACCTCCCATAGCATCCCATTTTTCGCCATGTTTTCGCACACCTCTCATAGATTTCCCTATATCGCCGTGTTTTCGCGCACCTCGCAGAAATTCACTTCCACCACTATGTTTTCGCACACCTCTCATACTTTTCCATATATTGCCGTGCTTTTACGCACCTCCCATAGCTCCACCTATATTGCTGTGTTTCCTCACACCACTCATATCTTCCCCTTTCTCGCTGTGTTTACGTGCACCTCCCATAGCTTCCCATATATCGCTGTGTTTTCGCACACCTCTCATACCTTCCACTATATCGCTGTGTTTTCGCATACCTCTCGTAGTTTCCTTATATCGATGCATTTTCTGGCACCTCTCATGTCTTCCCCGATATCGTTGTGTTTTCGCGCAGCTCGCATAGCTTCCCCTATATCGTTGTGTTTTCGCGCACCTCTCATAACTTCCCCTATATCGCTGTGTTTTTGCTCACCTCTCATAGCTTTGCCTATATCGCCATATTCTGACGCTCCTCTCATACCTTCCGCTTTTTAGCTGAGTTTTCGCTCATCTCTCATACCTTCCCCTATATCGACGTGTTTTCACGCACCTCACATGCCTTCACGTATATCGCCGTGTTTTCGCGCACCTCCCAGAGCTTCCCCTATATCACTGTGTTTTCGCGGACATCTCATAGTTTCCCATATATCACTGTGTTTTTGCGCACCTCGCATACCTTCCCCTATATCGCTGTGTTTTCATGCACCTCTGATCCCTTCCCGAATAACACTGTGATTTTGCACACCTTCCAAGGCTTCCCCTATATCGCTGTGTTTTCGTTCAACTCTCATAGTATCCCCTATATCACCGCGTTTTCACGAACATCTCTTATCTTCTCCTATGTCACTGTGTCATCAAGCAGCTCTCATAACTTCTCCTATATTGCTCAGTTTTCACGCATCTCCCATAGCTTCCCCTATGTCGCTGTGCTCTCGTGCACCTCTCATCACTTCCGCTATATCGCCCTTTTTTCACGGATCTCGTGTAGCTTCCCAGTTTTCGCCGAGTTTTTACGCGCCTCTCATAGATTCCCCCAAATCGCTGTTTTTGTGCACATCTCTTAGCTTCCCCTATATGCCCGTGTTCTGGCGCACCTCGCATAGCTTCCCCTACGTCGCTCTGTTTTCGCACACCTCTCATACCTTCTCCTATTTTGGGCGTGTTTTCAAGCACGTCCCATAGCTTCCCCTATATTGCTGTGTTTTCTCACACCTCTGAGACCTTCTCCTATATCGCCATGTTTTCTCGCACCTCCCGTACTATCCCCTATATTGCTCTGTTTTCTCACACCTCTCATATCTTCCCCTATATCGCTCTGTTTTCGTGCATCCCCAATAGCTTTCCATATATTACTGTGTCTTCGTGCACCTCTCATACTTTCCACTATATCACTGTGTTTTTGCGCACCTCTCATACCTTCCCCTATTTCGCCATCCACTATATCGCTGTGTTTTCGCAGTCCTCCCATAGATTCCCCTGTATCGCTGTGTTTTCACGCACCTCTGATACCTTCCCCTATATCACTGTGTTTTCATGCACTACGCATACCTACCCCTGTATCGCTGTGTTTTCGCGCATCTCCCATAGCTTCCCCTATGTCGCTGTGCTCTCGTGCACCTCTCATCACTTCCGCTATATCACCCTGTTTTCACAGACCTCCCATAACTTCCCAATTTTCACCTTGTTTTCGCGCACCTCTCATAGCTTCCCACATATTGTGATGTTTTCGCGCACCACTCATCGATTCCCACAAATCGCTGTGTTTTTGCGCACCTCTCATAACTTCCCCTATATCGCCGTGTTCTGGCACACCTCGCATAGCTTCCCTTACATCGCTGTGTTCTCTCACACCTCTCATACCTGCCCCTTTCTCGCTCTGTTTTCGTGCACCTCCATAGCTTCCTATATATCGCTGTGTTTTCGTGTACCTATCACACCATCCACTATGTCGCTGTATTTTCATGCAACTCCCATATCTTCCCCTACATCGCTGTGTTTTTGTGCATCTCTCATAACTTCCCCATTTCGCCGTGATTTAACGCACCTCCAAAGCTTCCCCTATATTGTTGTGTTTTCTCACACCTCTCAGATCTTCTCCTATTTCGCTCTGTTTTCGCGCACCTCTCATACCTTCCATTATATCACTGTGTTTTTGCGCACCTCTCATACCTTCCCCTATTTCGCTGTGTTTTTACGCACCTACATAGCTTCCCAAGTATCGCTGTGTTTCGCGTGCCTTTCACACCATCCTCTATATCGCTGTGTTTTCGCACATCTTCCATAGATTCCCCTGTATCGCTGTGCTTTCACGCACCTCTGATACCTTCCTCTCTATCGTTGTGTTTTCGCGCACCTCTCATACCTTCCCTTATATCGCCGTGTTGTCATGCACCTCCCAGAGTTTCCCATTTATCGCCATGTTTTCGCGCACGTCTCATAGATTCCTACAAACTGCTGTGTTTTTGCGCACCTCGCATAGCTTCCCCTACGTCGCTCTGTTTTCGTGCACCTCTCATACCTTCTCCTATTTTGGCCCTGTTTTCGCACACGTCCCATAGCTAACCCTATATTGCTGTGTTTTCTCACACCTCTCATACCTTCCCCTATATCGCTCTGTTTTCGTGCATCTCCCATAGCTTCCCATATATCTCTGTGTTTTCGCGCACCTCTCATACCTTGCACAATATCGCTGTGCTTTCGCGCACCCCTCATAGCTTCCCCTATATCGATGTGTTTTCATGCACCGCTCATTTACTTCGCCTATATCGCTGTGTTTTCATGCACCTCCCATATCTTCCCCTACGTCGCTGTGTTTTTGCGCACCTCTCATAACTGTCTCTATTTCGCCATGATATAACGCACCTCCATACCTTCCCCTATATCGCTGTGTTTTCACGCACCTCCCATACATTCCCCTATATCTCTGTGTTTTCGCGCATATCTAATATCTTCTCCTATATCGCCATGTTCTAGGGCACACCTCGCATAGCTTCCCCTACATCGCTGTGTTTTCACGCAACTCTCAGACCTTCTCCTATATTGCTGTGTTTCTGACACCTCTCACACCTACTCCTTTCTCGCTGTGTTTTCGTGCACCTCCCATAGCTTCCCATACTTCGCTGTGTTTTTGTGCACCTCTCATACCTTCCACTATATCGCTGTGTTTTCGCGCATCATTCGTAGCTTCCCCTATATCGATGTGTTTTCGCGCACCTCTCATACCTTCATGTACATTGCCGTGTTTTCGCGCACCTCCCATAGCTTCCCCTAATTCACTGTGTTTTCGCGCACCTCTCATACCTTCCCCTATATCGCAGTGTTTTAACGCACCTCCCATACAATCCCCTATATTGCTATGCTTTCACGCACCTCTGATACCTTCCTCTCTATCGCTGTGTTTTCGCGCACCTCTCATACCTTCCACTATATCGCAGTGTTTTAACGCACCTCCCATTCATTCCTCTATATCGCTGTGTTTTCGCGCACCTCCCACAGCTTCCCCTATGTTGCTGTGTTCTGGTGCACCTCTCATCACTTCCGCTATATCGCCCTATTTTCACGGACCTCCCATAGCTTCCCATATTTCGCCGAGTTTTTGGCGCCTCTTATAGATTCCCCCAAATTGCTGTGCTTTCGCGCACCTCCCATAACTTCCCCTATATCACTGTGTTTTCACACACCTCTCATACATTCCCCTATATCGCTGTGTTTTCGCGCACCTCTCATAACTTCCCCTATTTTGCCGTTATTTAACGCACCTCCATAGCTTCCTATATATCGCTGTGTTTTCGCACACCTCCTATAGATTCCCCTGTATCGCTGTGCTCTCACGCACCTCTGATACATTCCCCTATATCGTTGTGTTTTCGCGCACCTCTCATACCTTCCCCTATATCACTGTGTTTTCATGCACCACGCATACCTACCCCCTATATCGCTGTGTTCTCGTGCACCTCTCATAACTTTCCATTTATTGCAATGTTTTCGCGCATAGCTTCCGCTATATCGCCGTGTTCTTGCGCACCTTGCATAGCTTCCCCTATATGGCTGTGTTCTCGCGCACCTCTCATACCTTCCCCTAAATCGCCGTGTTGTCATGCAAGTCCCATACCTTCCCCTGTATCGCTGTGTTTTTGCGCATCTCTCATAGATTTCCATATATTGGAATGTTATCGCGAACCTCTCATAACTTCCCCCAAATCGCTGTGTTTTCGCACACCTCTAATACCTTCCCCAATATCGCTGTGTTTTTGCTCACCTCTGATAGCTTTGCCTATATCGCCATGTTCTCACACACATCTCATACCTTCCCCTTCCTAACTGAGTTTTCACTCATCTCTCATACCTTCCTCTATATCGGCGTGTTTCCACGCATCTCTCATACCTTCCACTATATCGATGTTTTTTCACGCGCCTCTCGTAACTCCCTTATATCGATGTTTTCGCGCTCCACTCATACATCCCCCTATATCGCTGTGTTTTCGCGCACCTCTCATAGCTCCCGCTTATCGCTGTCTTTTCGCACCCCTCTCATACCTACCCCTATATCGCCCTGTTTTCACGCACCTTCCATAATTTCCCATATATCGCCGTGTTTACGCGCACCTTTCATACCCTCCCCTTTTTTGCTGTGTTTTAACGCACCTCCATAGCTTTCCATATATTGCTGTGTTTTCGCGTGCCTATCACACCATCCTCTATATCGCTGTGTTTTCGCACATCTCCCATAGATTCACTTGTATCGCTGAGCTTTCACGCATCTCTGATACTTTCCTCTATATCGTTGTGTTTTCGTGCACCTCTCATACCTTCCCCTATATCGCCGTGTTGTCATGCACCTCCCAGAGCTTCCCATTTATCGCCATGTTTTCGCGCACCTCTCATAGCTTCCCATATATTGTGATGTTTTTGCGCACGTCTCATAGATTCCCTCAAACTGCTGTGTTTTTGCGCACCTCTCTTAGCTTCCCCTATATCGCCGCGTTCTAGCGCACCTCGCATAGATTCCCCTACATTGCTCTATTTTCGCGCACCTCTCATACCTTCTCCTATTTTGGCCCTGTTTTCACGCACGTCCCATAGCTAACCCTATATTGCTGTGTTTTCTCACCACCTCTCATACCTTCCCCTATATCGCTCTGTTTTCGTGCATCTCCTGTAGCTTCCCATATATCGCTGTGTTTTTGCGCACCTCTCATACCTTGCACTATATCACTGTGTTTTCGCGCACCCCTCATAGCTTCCCCTATATCGATGTGTTTTCACGCACCGCTCATTTACTTCGCCTATATTGCTGCGTTTTCATGCACCTACCATATCTTCCCCTACATCCCTGTGTTTTTGCGCACCTCTCATAACTTCCTCTATTTCGCCATGATTTAACGCATCTTCATAGCTTCCCCTATATTGCTGTGTTTTAACGCACCTCCCATTTCTTCCCCTATATCTCTGTGTTTTCGCGCTTATCTAATATCTTCTCCTATATCGTCGTGTTCTAGGGCACACCTCGCATAGCTTCCCCTACATCGCTGTGTTTTCACGCAACTCTCATACCTTTTCCTATATTGCTCTGTTTCTGACACCTCTCACACCTACTCCTTTCTCGTTGTGTTTTCGTGCACCTCCCATAGCTTCTCATATTTCGCTGTGTTTTTGCGCACCTCTCATACCTTTCACTATATCGCTGTGTTTTCGCACATCACTCGTAGCTTCCCCTATATCGATGTGTTTTCGCGCACCTCTCATAACTTCATGTATATCGCCGTGCTTTCGCGCACCTCCCATAGCTTCCCCTATATCAATGTGTTTTCGCGCACCTCTCATACTTTCCCCTATATCGCAGTGTTTTAACGCACCTCCCATACAATCCCCTATATCGCTGTGTTTTTGCGCACCTCCCATAGCTTCCCCTATATCGCTGTGTTTTCACGCACCTCTCATAGATTCCCCTATATCGCTGTGTTTTCGCACACCTCTCATACCTTCCCGTACATTGCTGTGTTTTAGCGCACCTCTCATAGCTTCCCATATATCGCTGTGTTTTTGCACACCTCGCATACCTTACCCTATATCAATGTGTTTTCACACACCTCTCATACCTTCCACTATATGGATGTTTTCTCGCGCACCTCTCGTAGCTTCCCCTACATCGCCGTGTTTTCGCATACCTCTCGTACCTTCCCATATATCACTTTTTTTGCACACCTCTCATGCCTTCCCCTATATTGCTGTGTTTTCGTGAACCTCTCATTCCTTGCCTTATATCACCATGTTTTCTCGCTCCGCTCATACCTTATCGTATATCGCTGTGTTTTCACGCACCTCCCATAGCTTCCCCTGTATCGCTGTGTTTTCGCGCATCTCTCATACCTTCCCTTATTATGCCATGTTTTTGCGCACCTTCCATAGCTTTCCCTATATCCCCGTGTTTTTCCGCACCTTTCATAGTTTCCCTGACCTTGCCTTATTTTCGCGCAGCTCTCATAGCTTCCCCTATATTGCTGTGCTCTCGCGCACCTCCCATAGCTTCCCCTATATCGCTGCGTTTTCTCACAGCTCTCATTCTTCCCCACAACATCGTCGTGTTTTCACGCACCTCCCATTGCTTCCCTGATAGCGCTGTGTTTTCGCGCACCTCTCATACCTTCCCCTTTATCACCGTATTTTCACGCACCTCCCATAGCTTCCCCTATATCGCTGTGTTTTCGCGCACCTCTCAGAGCTTCCCCTCTATCGCTGTGTTTTCGTACACCTCTCAGAGCTTCCCCTATATCGCTGTGTTTTCGTGCACCTCCTATAGCTTCCCCTGCATCGCTGTGTTTTCGCGCACCTCTGATACCTTCCCCTGTATCGCTGTGTTTTCGCGCATCTCTCATACCTTCCCCTATTACGACATGTTTTCACGCACCTCCCATATCTTCCCCAACATCGCTGTGTATCCGTGTACCTCCCATAGCTTCCCCTGCATCGCTGTGTTTTCGCGCATCTCTCATATATTCCCCTATATCGCTGCGTTATTGCGCACCTCCCATAGCTTCCCATATATAGCTGTGTTTTCGTGCACAGACCCATAGCTTCCACATTATTACTGTGTTTTTGGCACCTCCCACTGCTTCTCCGATATCGCTCATTTTTGCGCACCTACCATAGCTTCCCCTATATTTTCGCATACCTCCCATAGCTTCCGCTATATCGCTGTTTTCGCTCACTCTCATAGCTTGCCATATATGGCGATGTTTTCGCACACCTCTCATAACTTCCCCTAGATCGCTATGTTTTCGCACACCTCACATATCGCCCCCTATATCGCCATGTATGTGCACTCCTCACATAGCTTCCGCTATATCGCTATGTTTTCGCACTCCTCTGAAACCTTCCCCTATATCGCTCTGTTGTCGTGCACTTCCCATGGCTTCCCATATATCGCTGTGTTTTCGTGCATCACTCATACCTTCCCCTACATCGCTGTGTTTCCGTGAACCTCCCATAGCTTCCACTATATAGCTGTGTTTTCTCTCACCTCTCATACCTTCCCCTATATCGCTCTGTTTTTGCGCACCTCTCGTAGCTTCCCATATATTGCTATGTTTTCGTGCACCTCTCATCGCTTCTCCTATATTGCTGTGTTTTCCTGCACCTCTCATAGCTTCCCCAATATCATTCAGTTTTCGCACACCTCAGATAACTTCCCCTATATCGCCATGTTTTCGCGCACCTCGCACATTTACCCCTATATTACTGTGTTATCAAGCAGCTGTCATAGCTTTCCCTAGATCGCTGTGTTTTCACGCTCCTCACAGAGCTTCCCCTATATCGCCATGTTTTTGTACATGGAAGATATGGGTGGTGCGCGAAAATAGGGTGATATATGTGGAATTATGGGAGGTGCGTGAAAACAGTGCGATATGGGGGCAGGTATGAGAGGTGCACAAAAACACAGCAATGTAGGGGAAGCTATGGGAGGTGTGTGAAAGCAGAGCGATATATGGGAAGTGATGAGAGCTGCACGAGAGCACAGCGACATAAGGGAAGTTATGGGAGGTGCATGAAAACACAGTCATATGGGGAAGATATGCGAGGTGCGCGAAAACACGGCGATATAGGGGAAGGTATGAGAGGTGCGCGAAAACACAGTGATATAGGGGAAGCTATGGGAGGTGCACGAAAACACAATGATATATGTGAAGGTATGAGAGGTGCGTGAAAACACGTTGATATAGGGGAAGATATGAGAGGTGCGCGAAAACACAACGATGTAGGGTAAGCTGTGCGAGATACACGAAAACACGGCGCCATGGGGAAGCTATGAGAGGTGCGCGAAAACACATCGATATAGGGGAAGTTACGAGAGGTGCGCGAAAAGACCAATATATGGGAAGCTATGAGAGGTGCGCTAAAACATCACAAAATATGGGAAGCTATGAGATTTGCGTGAAAACACGGCGAAGAATGGGAAGCTATGGGAGGTGCATGAAAACACAGCGATATATGGGAGGGTATGAGAGGTGCGTGAAAACACAACGATATAGGGGAAGGTATCAGAGGTGCGCAAAAACACAGCAATATAGAGGAAATAATGGGAGGTGTGCGAAAATACAGCCATATAGGGGAATCTATCAGAGGTGCGCGAAAACACAGCAATATATGGGAAGCTATGGGAGGTGTGTGAAAACATGCTGAAATAGGGGAAGGTATGAGAGGTGCGCACAAACACAGCGATTTGGAGGAAGCTATAAGAGGTGCGCGAAATCATTGCAATATACAGGAAAGTATGAGAGGTGCGCGAGAAAAAGGCGATATAGGGGAAGATACGAGAGGTGCACGTAAACACAGCGATATAGTGGAAGGTGTGAGAGGAGCGCGAAAAGACAGCAATGTATGGGAAGCTATGGGAGGTGCACCAGAACACAACGATATAGGGGAAGCTATGAGAGGTGCGCAAAAACACGGCGAAAAGTGGGAAGCTATGGGAGGTGCATGAAAACACATCGATACAGTGGTAGGAATGAGAGGTGCAGTGAAAACACAACGATATAGGGGAAGGTATGCGAGGTACGCGAAAACACAGCGATATAGGGGAAGCTATGAAAGGTGTGCGAAAACACATCGATATAGTCGAAGGTATGAGAGGTGAGCAAAAACACAGCGATATTTGGGTAGGTATGCGAGGTGTGCAAAAACACAGCGATATAGGAGAAGCTATGAGAGGTGCGCGAAAACACGGCTATATAGGAGAAGGTATGAGAGGTGCGCAAAAACAGAATGATATAAGGGAAGCAATGGGAGGTGCGCGAACACATGGTGATATACGTGAAGGTATGAGGGGTGCTTGAAAACATGTCGATATAGGGGAAGCGATGAGAGGTGCGCTAAAACGCAGCGATATAGGGGATGGTATGAGCGGTGCGTGAAAACACAGTGATATGCGGGTAGGTATGCGAGGTGCGTGAAAACACAATGATATAGGCGAAAGTATGAGAGGTGCTCGAAAACACAGCGGTATAGGGGAAGCTATGGGAGGTGTACGAAAACACAGCCATATAGGGGAAGATATGATAGGCACGCGAAAAAACAGCGATATATGGGAAGCTATGGGAAGTGCACGAAAACAGAGTGACATAGGGGAAGGTATGAGAGGTGCGCGAAAACAAGACGAAAAATGGGAAACTGTGGGAGGGGCGTGAAAACACAGCGACATAGGGGATGTTATGAGAGGTACGCAAAAACACATCAATATAGTGGAAGGTATGAGAGGTGAGCGAAAACACAACGATATAGTTGAAGGTATGAGAGGACTGCAAAAACAAGACGATATAGGGTCAGGTATGAGAGCTGCGCGAATACACATCAATACAGGGGAAGCTACGATAGGTGCGCGAAGCACATCGATATAGTGGAAGGTATGAGAGGTGCACAAAAACACAACTATATAGGGGAAGGTATGCGAGGTACACGAAAACACAGCGATATAGGGGAAACTATGAGAGGTGCGCGAAAGCACAGCGATATATGGGAAGCCATGGGTGGTGCATGACAACACAGCGATATAGGGGAAGTTATCAGAGGTGAGAGAAAACACATCGATATAGGGGAAGCTGCGAGAGGTGCGCGGAAACACAGCGGTATAGAAACATAGAAACATAGAAAGTAGGTGCAGGAGTAGGCCATACGGCCCTTCGAGCCTGCACCGCCATTTATTATGATCATGGCTGATCATCCAACTCAGAACCCTGCCCCAGCCTTCCCTCCATACCGGCTGGCCCCCGTAGCCACAAGGGCCATATCTAACTCCCTCTTAAATATAGCCAATGAACTGGCCTCAACAGTTTCCTGTGGCAGAGAATTCCACAGATTCACCACTCTCTGTGTGAAGAATTTTTTCCTAATCTCGGTCCTAAAAGGCTTCCCCTTTATCCTCAAACTGTGACCCCTCGTTCTGGACTTCCCCAACATCGGGAACAATCTTCCTGCATCTAGCCTGTCCAATCCCTTTAGGATTTTATACGTTTCAATCAGATCCCCCTTCAATCTTCTAAATTCCAACGAGTACAAGCCCAGTTCATCCAGTCTTTCTTCATATGAAAGTCCTGCCATCGCAGGAATCAATCTGGTGAACCTTCATTGTACTCCCTCTATGGCAAGGATGTCTTTCCTCAGATTAGGGGACCAGAACTGCACACAATACTCCAGGTGTGGTCTCACCAAGGCCTTGTACAACTGCAGTAGTACCTCCCTGCTCCTGTACTCGAATCCTCTCGCTATAAATGCCAGCATACCATTCGCCTTTTTCACCGCCTGCTGTACCTGCATGCCCACTTTCAATGACTGGTGTATAATGACACCCAGGTCTCGTTGCTCCTCCCCTTTTCCTAATCGGCCACCATTCAGATAATAATCTGTTTTCCTATTTTTGCCACCAAAGTGGATAACTTCACATTTATCCACATTAATTGCATCTGCCATGAATTTGCCCACTCACCCAACCTATCCAAGTCACTCTGCATCCTCTTAGCATCCTCCTCACAGCTAACACTGCCACCCAGCTTCGTGTCATCCGCAAACTTGGAGATGCTGCATTTAATTCCCTCATCCAAGTCATTAATATATATTGTAAACAACTGAGGTCCTAGCACTGAGCCTTGCGGTACCCCACTAGTCACCGCCTGCCATTCTGAAAAGGTCCCGTTTATTCCCACTCTTTGCTTCCTGTCTGCTAACCAATTCTCCACCCACACCAATACCTTACCCCCAATACCATGTGCTTTAAGTTTGCACACTAATCTCCTGTGTGGGACCTTGTCAAAAGCCTTCTGAAAATCCAAATATACCACATCCACTGGTTCTCCCCTATCCACTCTACTAGTTAGATCCTCAAAAAATTCTATGAGATTCGTCAGACATGATTTTCCTTTCACAAATCCATGCTGACTTTGTCCGATAATGTGCTGTTATCACATCTTTGATAACTGACTCCAGCAGTTTCCCCACCACCAACGTTAGGCTAACCGGTCTATAATTCCCCGGTTTCTCTCTCCCTCCTTTTTTAAAAAGTGGGGTTACATTAGCCACCCTCCAATCCTCAGGAACTAGTCCAGAATCTAACGAGTTTTGAAAAATTATCACTAAGGCATCCACTATTTCTTGGGCTACTTCCTTAAGTATAGTGGAAGGTATGAGTGTGCGCGAAAACACAGCGATATATGGGAAGCTATCGGAGGTGCAAGAAAACACAGCAATATAGGGGAAGCTATGGGAGGTGCATGGAAACAGAGTGATATAGGGGAAGGTATGAGAGGTGCAAGAAAACACAGCGATATAGGGGAAGCTACGGGAGGTGCGTGAAACCATTGCGATATAGAGAAAGCTATGAGAAATTCACAAAAACAGAGCAATATAGGGGAAGGTATGAGATCTGCGAGAAAACACATCGATATAGGGGAAGCTACGAGAGGTGCAGGAAAACACACCAGTATAGGGGAAGCTACGAGAGGTGCGCGAAAACACAGTGATATAGTGGAAGGTATGAGAGGTGCGCGAAAACACAGGGATATATGGGAAGCAATGGGAGGTGCACGAAAACAGAGCGATATAGGGGAAGGTATGAGAGGTGAAAGAAAACACAGCAATATAATGGAAGCTATGAGAGGTGCGTGAAAAGACTAAGATATAGGAGAATGTATGAGAAATGCGCGAAAACTCAGAGATGTAGGGGCAGCTATGAGAGGTGTGCAAAGACATAACGATATCAGGAATGCTATGAGAGGTGTGTGAAAACACAGCGATATAGGGGAAGCTATAAGAGTTCTGCAAAAAAACGTGTTTAGGGACAGGTATGAGAGGTGCGCGAAAACACATCGATACAGGGGAAGCTATGAGAGGTGCGCAAAAACACATCGATATAGGGGAAGGGATGAGAGGTGTGCGAAAACACATCGATACAGGGGAAGCTATGAGAGGTGCGCAAAAACACATCGATATAGGGGAAGGGATGAGAGGTCCACCAGAACACATCGATACAGGAGAAGCTACGAGAGGTACGCGAAGACATCGATATAGTGGAAGGTATGAGAGGTACGCAAAAACTCAACGGTATAGCGGAAGGTATGCGAGGTCCGCGAAAACACAGCTATATAGGGGAAGCTATGAGAGGTGCGCGAAAATACAACGATATAGGGGAAGCTACACGAGGTGTGCGAAAACACAGCGATATAGGGGAAACTATGAGAGGTGCACAAAAACACAACGATATAGGGGAAGCTATGGGAGGAGCGCGAAAACGCAGCCATATATGGGAAGCTGCGAGAGGTGCGCAAAAACAGGACGATATAGGGGAAGGGATGAGAGGTGCGAGAAAACACAGCAATATAGTGGAAACTATGGTAGGTGCGTGAAAACACGGCATTATAGGAGAAAATATCAGATGTGCACGAAAGCACAGTGATGTAGGTGAAGGCATGAGTGGTGCACGAAAACTCAACGATATTGGGAAGCCATGGGAAGTGCACGACAACAGAGTGATATTGGTGAAGGTATCAGAGGAGTGAGAGAACACAGCAATATAGGAGAAGCTATGGGAGGTGTGCGAAAACATGGCGATATAGGGGACGCTAAGTGAGGTGCGCGAAAACACAGAGATCTATGGGAAGTTATGAGAGGTGTGCGAAAACATCGCCATATATGGCAAGCTATGAGAGGTGCGCGAAAACACGATGATATAGGGGAAGCTATAAAAGGTGCGCGAAAACACAGCGAAATGGGAAGGTATCAGAGGTGCGTGAAAACACAATGATATTGGGGAAGCTATGGGAGTGCGCGAAAACACAGTGATATATGGGAAGCTATGGGAGGTGCACGAAAACACGGCGATATAGGCACAGCTGTGAGAGTTCAGCAAAATCACAGCGTAATAGGGGAAGGTATGAGAAGTGCGCGAAAACACAGCGATATAGGGGAAGCTATGAGAGGTCGGCGAGAAAACGCGTTATAGGGGCAGGTATGAAAGGTGCGCGAAAACACATCGATATAGTGGAAGGTATGAGAGGTGCACAAAAATACAACAACATAGGGGAAGATGTGCAAGGTGCGCGAAAACACAGCGATATAGAGGAAGCTATGAGAGGTGTGTGAAAACACGGCGATATAGGGGATGGAATGAGAGGTGTGAGAAAACACAGCGATATAGTGGAAGCTATGGTAGGTGCGTAAAAACACGGCATTATAGGAGAAAGTATCAGATGTGCACGAAAGCACAGCGACGTAGGTGAAGGCATGAGTGGTGCAAGAAAACACAACGATATTGGGAAGCCATGGGAAGTGTACGACAACAGAGCGATATTGGGGAAAGTATCAGAGGAGTGAGAGAACACAGCAATATAGGGGACGCTAAGTGAGGTGCGCGAAAACACAGAGATCTGTGGGAAGTTATGAGAGGTGTGCGAAAACATCGCCATATAAGGCAAGCTATGAGAGGTGCGCGAAAACACGGCGATATAGGGGAAGCTATAAGAGGTGCGCGAAAACACAGCAAAACAGGGGAAGGTATCAGAGGTGCGCGAAAACACAATGATATTGGGGAAGCTATGGGAGTGCGGGAAAACACAGCGATATTGGAGAAGCTATGAGAGGTCAAAAAAACACTGCGATATAGGGGAAACTATGCGAGGTTTGCGAAAACACGGCGATATAGGGGAAGCTATGAGAGGTGTGTGAAATCATGGCAATATATGGAAAGCTAAGAGAGGTGCACGAGAAAACATCAACACAGGGGAGGGTATGATAGGCACGCGAAAACACAACGATGGAGGGGAACCTATGGGAGGTGCAAGAAAACACAGCGATATAGGGGAAGTTATGAGAGGTGCGCGAAAACACATCGATATAGTGGAAGATATGAGAGGTGCACAAAAACACAACGACACAGGGGAAGCTATGAGAGGTGCATGAAAACACGGCGATATAGGGGAAGGGATGAGAGGTACGTGAGAACACATCGATACAGGGGAAGCTACAAGAGGTGTGTGAGCACATCGATATAGTGGAAGGTATGAGAGGTGTGCAAAAACTCAACGATATAGCGGAAGGTATGCGTGGTGCACGAAAACACAGCGCTATAGGGGAAGCTATGAGCGGCGCGTGAAAGCACGGCGACATAGGGGAAGCTATGAGAGGGGAGCGTTATCTGAGCGATATATGGGACGGTATGAGAGGTGCACAAAAACTTAGCGATATAGTGGAAGCTATGGGAAGTGCGCGAAAACACGGCGATATAGGGGAATTTATGAGGGGGAGCATAATCTCAACGATATATGGGACGGTATGAGAGGTGCACAAATACACAGCGATATAGGGGAAGCTGAGAGGTGCACGAAAACACGGTGATATATGGGAAGCTATGAGAGGGGAGCGTTATCTCAGCGATGTATGGGATTATATGAGAGGTGCAAGAAAATTCAGCAATATAGTGGAAGTTATGGGAGGTGCGCGAAAACACAATGATATTGGGGAAGCTATGAGAGGTTGGCGAGAAAACGCGTTATAGGGGCAGGTATGAGAGGTGCGCAAAAACACATCGATATAGTGGAAGGTATGAGAGGTGCACAAAAACACAACGACATTGGGGAAGCTATGAGAGGTGCGTGAAAACACGATGATATAGGGGAAGGGATGAGAGGTGCGCGAGAATGCATCAATACAGGGGAAGCTACGAGAGGTGCGCGAGCACATCGATATAGTGGAAGGTATGAGAGGTGTGCAAAAACTCAACGATATAGCTGAAGGTATGCGAGGTGCGCGAAAACACAACGCTATAGGGGAAACTATGAGCGGTGCGCGAAAGCACGGCGACATAGGGGAAGCTATGAGAGGGGAGTGTTATTTGAGCGATATATGGGACGGTATGAGAGGTGCACAAAAACTTAGCGATATAGTGGAAGCTATGCGAGGTGCGCGAAAACACAACGCTATAGGGGAAACTATGAGCGGTGCGCGAAAGCACGGCGACATAGGGGTAGTTTTGAGAGGGGAGTGTTATCTGAGCGATATGTGGGATGGTATGAGAGGTGTTGAAAAACACGGTGATATATGGGAAACTATGGGAGGTGCGTGAAAACAGGGCGATATAGTGGAAGGTATGAGAGGTACGCAAAAGCACAGCGACGTAGCGGAAGCTATGGGAGGTGTGCGAAAGCAGAGCGATATATGGGAAGTGATGAGAGGTGCACGAGAGCACAGCGATATACGGGAAGTTATGAAAGGTGCGTGAAAACACAACCAAACGGGGAAGGTATGAGAGGTGCGCGAAAACATAACGATATAGGAGAAGCTATGGTAGATGCGTGAAAACACTGCGTTATAGGAGAAAGTATGAGAGCTGCACGAAAACACAGCGATGTAGGGGAAGGTATGAGTGGTGCATGAAAACACAGCGATATATGGGAAGCCATAGGAAGTGCACGAGAACAGAACGATATAGGGGAAGCCATGCGAGGTGCGTGAAAACACAACGATACAGGGGAAGCAATGAGAGGTGCAAGAAAACACAGGCGTATATGGGAAGCCGTGGGAGGTGTGCGACAACAGAGTGATATAGGGGAAGGTATCATAGGTTCGAGATGACACAACGATATAGGGGAAGCTATGGGAGGTGCACGAAAACCTGGCGATATAGGGGAAGCTCTGTGAGGAGCGTGAAAACAAAGAGATTAAGGGGAAGCTATGAGAGGTTTGCGAAAACAAAGAGAAAGCAGAAGCTATGGGAGGTATGCGAAAACACAGCAATATAAGGGAAGCTATGAGAGCTGCTTGATAACACAGCGATATCGGGGTAGATGTGAGAGGTGCACAAAAACACGGCGATCTAAGGGAAGCTGTAAGAGGTGAGCGAAAACACAGCAATATACGGGAAGGTATCAGAGGTGTGCAAAAACACAATGATATTGGGGAAGCTATCTGAGGTGTGGGAAAACACAGCAATATAGCAGAAGCTATGAGAGGTGTGCGAAAACACAGCCATATTGGGGAAGCTATGGGAAGTGCGCGAAAACACAGCAATAATGGCACGGTATGGGAGGTGCGTGAAAACGCAGCAATATAGAGGGAGGTATGCGAGGTGCGTGAAAACACAGTGATATATGGGAAGCTATGGGAGTTGTGTGAAAACACGGCGTTATAGGCACAACTGTGAGAGGTCAGCAAAAACACAGCGATATAGGGGATGGTATGAGAGGTGCGCGAAAACACAGCGATTTGGGGGAAGCTATGAGAGGTGCACGAAAACATTGAAATATATGGAAAGCTATAACAGGTGCACGAGAACACAGTGATATAGGGCAAGGTATGATAGGCACACAAAAACACAGCGATGTAGGGGAACCTATGGGAGGTGCATGAAAACACAGCTATATAGTGGAAGGTATGAGAGGTGCACGAAAACAGCGATATATGGGAAGCTATGGGAGGTGCACGAAAACAGAGCGATATAGGGGAAGGTATGAGAGGTGCATGAAGACACAGCAATATAGGGGAAGCTACGAGAGGTGCGTGGAAAGACGGCGATATAGGTGAAGGTATGAGAGTTGCGCGAAAGCACAGCGATGGACAGGATTTTATGCGAGGTGCGCCAGATCACGGCAATATGGAGGAAGATATGAGAAGTGAGCAAAAACACAGCGATTTGGGGAAAGCGATAAGAGGTGTGGGAAAACATCGCAATATATGGGAACCTATGAGACGTGCGTGAAAACAGAGCGATATAGGGGAAGGTATGAGAGGTGCTAGAAAACACAGCGATATAGGGGAAGCTATGGGAGCTGCGTGAAAACACGGTGTTATGGGAGAAAGTATCAGAAGTACGCGAAAACACAGTGATGTAGGGGAAGGTATGAGGGGTGCGCGAAAACACAGTGATATATGGGAAGCCAGGGGAGGTACACGACTACAGAGAGATATAGGGGAAGGTAGCAGAGGTGCGAGAAAACACAGCGATATAGGGGAAGCTATGGGAGGTGTGCGAAAACTTGGCAATATAGGGGACGCTATGTGAGGTGCGTGAAAACACAGCGATCTAGTGGAAGCTATGAGAGGTGTGCGAAAATATCGCCATATATGGCAAGCTATGAGAGGTGTGTGAATAAACGGCGATATAGGGGAAGGGATGAGAGGTGCGCAAGAACACATCGACACAGGGGAAGCTACCAGAGGTGCGCAAACATATCGATATAGTGGAAGGTATGAGAGGTGGCAAAAACACAGTGATATAGGGGAAGCTATGAGAGATGCGCAAAAATACGGTGATGTAGGGGAAGCTATGAGAGGGGAGCGTTATCTGAGCGATATAGGGGAAGGTATGAGAGGTGCAAGAAAACACAGCAATATAGTGGAAGCTATGGAAGGTGCGTGAAAAGCCGACGATATAGGCACAGCTGTGAGAGGTCAGCAAAAACACAGCGATATAGGGGAACTATGAGAAGTGCGCGAAAACACATCGATATAGTGGAAGTTATGCGAGGTGCGTGAAAACACATCGATATAGTGGAAGGTATGAGAGGTGCACAAAAACACAATGACATAGGGGAAGGTGTGCGAGGTGCGCGAAAACATAGCGATATATGGAATGCTATGAGAGGTGTGCGAAAACGCAGCAAAATATGGGAAGCTACGAGAGGTGCGCAAAAACAGTGCGATATAGGGGAAGGTATAGTAGGTGCATGAAAACACTGCATTATAGGAGAAAGTATGAGAGCTGCACGAAATCACAGTGATGTAGGTGAAGGTATGAGTGGTGCACAAAAACACAGCAATATATGGGAAGCCATGGGCAGTGTACGAGAACAGAACGATATAGGGGAAGCTATGCGAGGTGCGTGAAAACACAACGATACAGGGGAAGCTATGAGAGGTGCCAGAAAACATAGCGATATAGGGGAAGCTATGAGAGGTGCAAGAAAACACAGTCGTATATGGGAAGCTATGGGAGGTGCACGGAAACAGAGCGATATAGAGGAAGGTATGAGAGTTGCGAGAAATCACGGAGATATAGGAGAAAGTATGAGAGGTACACGAAAACACAGCGATATATGGGAAGCCATGGGAGATGTGCGACAACAGAGTGATATAGGGGAAGCTATCAGAGGTTCGAGAAGACACAGCGATATAGGGGAAGCTATGGGAGGTACACGAAAACCTGGCGATATAGGGGAAGCTCTGTGAGGAGCGTGGAAACAAAGAGATCTAGGGGAAGCTATGAGAGGTTGTGAAAATACAGAAATATATGGCAAGCTATGAGAGGTTTGCGAAAACAGCGAGAAAGCGGAAGCTATAGGATGTATGCCAAAACACAGAAATATAGGGGAAGCTATGAGAGCTGCTTGTTAACACAGCGATATAGGGGTAGATGTGAGAGGTGCACAAAAACACGGCGATCTAAGGAAACTATAAGAGGTGAGCGAAAACACATCGATATAGTGGAAGTTATACGAGGTGCGCGAAAACACAACGATATAGGGCAAGCTATGAGAGGTGCACAAAAACACGGTAATATAGAGGAAGCTATGAGAGGGGAGCATTATCTCAGCGATGTATGGGATGGTATGAGAGGTGCAAGAAAACACAGCAATATAGTGGAAGTTATGGGAGGTGCGTGAAAAGACGGCGATATAGGAGAATGTATGAGAAATGCACGAAAAAACAGAGATGTAGGGGAAGCTATGAGAGGTGCCCAAAAACACAGCGATTTGACGAAAACTATGAGAGCTGCACGAAAACACAGCGATGTAGGGGAAGGTATGAGTGGTGCACGAAAACACAGTGATATATGGGAAGCCATAGGAAGTGCACGAGAACAGAACAATATAGGGGAAGCCATGCGAGGTGCGTGAAAACACAACGATACAGAGGAAGCTATGAGGGGTGCCAGAAAACATAGCGATATAGGGGAAGCTATGAGAGGTGCAGGAAAACAGAGCGATATAGGGGAAGGTATGAGAGTTGCGAGAGAACACGGCGATATAGGAGAAAGTATGAGAGGTGCACGAAAACACAGCGATATATGGGAAGCCGTGGGAGGTGTCAACAACAGAGTGATATAGGGGAAGGTATCAGAGGTTCGAAAAGACACAGCGATATGGGGGAAGCTATGGGAGGTGCACGAAAACCTGGCGATATAGGGGAAGCTCTGTGAGGAGCGTGAAAACAAAGAGATCAAGGGGAAGCTATGAGAGGTTTGCGAAAACAGCGAGAAAGCAGAAGCTATGGGAGGTATGCGAAAACACAGCAATATAAGGGAAGCTATGAGAGCTGCTTGATAACACAGCGATATAGGGGTAGATGTGAGAGGTGCACAAAAACACGGTGATCTAAGGGAAGCTCTTAGAGGTGAGCGAAAACACAGTGATATACGGGAAGGTATCAGAGGTGTGCAAAAACACAATGATATTGGGGAAGCTATGTGAGGTGCGGGAAAACACAGCAATATAGCAGAAGCTATGAGAGGTGTGCGAAAGCACAGCCATATTGGGGAAGTTATGGGAAGTGCGCGAAAACACAGCGATATAGGGGAAGGTATGCGAGGTGCGTGAAAACACAGTGATATATGGGAAGCTATGGGAGTTGTGTAAAAACACGGCGATATAGGCACAACTGTGAGAGGTCAGCAAAAACACAGCGATTTAGGGGAAGCTATGAGAGGTGCGCGAAAACACAGTGATTTGGGGGAAGCTATGAGAGGTGCACGAAAACATTGCAATATATGGAAAGCTATGAGAGGTGCACGAGAACACAGTGATATAGGGCAAGGTATGATACGCACATGAAAACACAGAGATGTAGGGGAACCTATGGGAGGTGCATGAAAACACAGCGATATAGTAGAAGGTATGAGAGGTGCATGAAAACACAGCGACATATGGGAAGCTATGGGAGGTGCACGAAAACAGAGCGATATAGGGGAAGATATGAGAGGTGCGAGAAAACACAGCGATGTAGGGGAAGCTATGGGAGCTGCGTGAAAACACGGCGTTATGGGAGAAATTATGAGAGGTACGCGAAAACACAGCGATGTAGGGGAAGATATGAGGGATGCGTGAAAACACAGTGATATATGGGAAGCCAGCGGAGGTACACGACTACAGAGAGATATAGGGGAAGGTAGCAGAGGTGCGAGAAAACACAGCGATATAGGGGAAGATGTGAGAGGTGCGCGAAAAGGCGGCGATATAGGGGAAGGTATCAGAGGTTTGCAAAAACACAATGATATTGGGGAAGCTATGGGAGGTGCGGGAAAACACAGCGATATAGAAGAAGCTATGAGAGGTGCGCAAACACACAGTGATTTGGGGAAAGCGATGAGAGGTGTGGGACAGCATCGCAATATATGGGAAGCTATGAGACAAGCGAAAAATGGGAAGCTATGGGAGGTGCGCGAAAGCACAACGATATGGGGGAAGGTATGCGAGGTGCGCAAAAATACAGCGATATAGGGGAAGCTATGGAGGTCTGCAAAAATATGCGTTATAGGGGCAGGTATGAGAGGTGGGTGAAAACACATCGATATCAGGGAAGCTACGAGAGGTGCGCGAAAACACATCGATATATGGAAGGTATGAGATGTGCACAAAAACAAAACGACATAGGGGTAGGTATGCGAGTTGCGCGAAAACACAGCGATATAGAGGAAGCTATGGAAGGTGCGCAAACACACATTGATATACTTGAAGGTATGAGAGGTGCGTTAAAACACAGCGATATAGGGGAAGCTCTGAAACATGCGCGAAAACACAGCGATATAGGGGTAGGTAAGCGAGGTGTGTTAAAACAGAGCGATATAGGGGAAGCTACGGGAGGTGTGCTAAAGCACAGCGATACAGGGGAAGGTATAAGAGGTGCGCGAAAACACAGCCATATTGGGGATTCTATGGGAGGTTCGCGAAAACACAGAGATAATGGGAAGGTATGGGAGGTGCGCAAAAACACAGCTCTATAGGGGAAGGTATGAGAGGTGCACAAAATCACAGCGATATCGGGGAAACTATGGGAGGTGTGCGAAAACACAGCGATACAGGGGAAGGTATAAGAGGTGCACAAAAACACAGTGATATAGGGGAAGATGCGCGAAAACACGACGATATAGGGGAAGCTATGGGAAGTGCGCGAAAACATAGCGATTTAGGGAAAGCTGTGAGAGCTGCGCGAAAATGCAGCGATATATGGGAAGCTACCAGAGGTGCGCGAAAACAGAGCGATATAGGGGAAGGTATGAGAGGGGAGAGAAAACACAGCGATATAGTGGAAGCTATGGGAGGTCTCTGAAAACACGGCATTATAGTAGAAAGTATGAGTGGTGCACGATAACACAGCGATATATGGGAAGCCATGAGAAGTGCACGACAACAGAGCGATATAGGGGAAGGTATCAGAGGAACGAGAAAACACAGCGATATTGGGGAAGCTATGGGAGGTGTGCGAAAACATGGCGATATAGGAGACGCTATGTGAGGTGCCCGAAAACATAGCGATCTACGGGAAGTTATGAGAAGTGTGCGAAAACATCACCATATATGGCAAGCTATGAGAGGTGCTCGATAACACAGTGATATAGGGGAAGATGCACGAAAACACGACGATAGAGGGGAAGATATAAGAGGTGCGCGAAAACCCAGCGATATAGGGGAAGGTATCAGAGGTGTGTAAAAACACAATGATATTAGGGAAGCTATTGGAGGTGCACGAAAACACAGCGATACGGGGGAAGCTATAGGAGGTGTGCGAAAACACAGCGATGCAGGGGAAGGTATGAGAGGTGCATGAGAACACAGCAACACAGGGGAGGGTATGATAAACACAAGAAAACACAGCGATGTAGGGGAACCTATGGGAGGTGCATGAAAACACAGTGATATAGGGGAAGTTGTGAGAGGTGCGCGAAAACACATCGATATAGGGGAAGCTATGAGAGGTGTGCGAAAACACAGCGATATAGTGGAAGGTATGAGAGGTGCGCAAAAACACAGCAATATATGGGAAGCTATGGGAGGTGCGTGAAAAGAGAGAGATATAGGAGAATCCATGAGAAATGCGCGAAAACACGGCGATCTAAGGGGAAGGTATCAGAGGTGCGCGAAAACACATCGATATAGGGGAAGCTATGTGTGGTGCACGAAAACAGAGCGATATAGGGGAAGGTATGAGAGGTGTGAGAAAACAAGGTGATATAGGAGAAAGTATGAGAGGTGTACCAAAACACAGCGATAATGGGACGGTATGGGAGGTGCAGGACAAAAGAACTATATAGGGGAAGGTTTCAGAGGTGCGCGAAAACACAGCGATTTGGGGAAAGCAATGAGAGGTGCGTGAAAACATCACAATATATGGGAAGCTATGAGAGGTGTGCGAAAACAGGGAGAAAAATGGGAAGCTACGGGAGGTGTGCGAAAACAGAGCGATACAGGGCAAGGTATGAGAGGTTCAAGAAAACACAGAGATATAGGGGAAGCTATGGGAGGTGCATGAAAACAAGTCATTATGGGAGAAAGTACGAGAGGTGCGCAAAAACACAGCGATGCAGGGGAAGGTATGAGAGGTGCACGAGAACACAGCAACACAGGGGAGGGTATGATAGGCACAAGAAAACACAGCGATGTAGGGGAACCTATGGGAGGTGCATGAAAACACAGCGATATAGGGGAAGTTGTGAGAGGTGCGCGAAAACACATCGATATAGGGGAAGCTATGAGAGGTGTGCGGAAACACAGCGATATAGTGGAAGGTATGAGAGGTGCGCAAAAAAACAGCAATATATGGGAAGCTATGGGAGGTGCGTGAAAAGAGAGAGATATAGGAGAATCCATGAGAAATGCGCGAAAACACGGCGATCTAAGAGGAAGGTATCAGAGGTGCGCGAAAACACAGCGATATAGGGGAAGCTATGTGTGGTGCACGAAAACAGAGCGATATAGGGGAAGGTATGAGAGGTGTGAGAAAACAAGGTGATATAGGAGAAAGTATGAGAGGTGTACCAAAACACAGCGATAATGGGACGGTATGGGAGGTGCACGACAAAAGAACTATATAGGGGAAGGTTTCAGAGGTGCGCGAAAACACAGCGATTTGGGGAAAGCAATGAGAGGTGCGTGAAAACATCACAATATATGGGAAGCTATGAGAGGTGTGCGAAAACAGGGAGAAAAATGGGAAGCTACGGGAGGTGTGCGAAAACAGAGCGATACAGGGCAAGGTATGAGAGGTTCAAGAAAACACAGAGATATAGGGGAAGCTATGGGAGGTGCATGAAAACAAGTCATTATGGGAGAAAGTACGAGAGGTGCGCAAAAACACAGCGATGCAGGGGAAGGTATGAGAGGTGCACGAGAACACAGCAACACAGGGGAGGGTATGATAGGCACAAGAAAACACAGCGATGTAGGGAAACCTATGGGAGGTGCATGAAAACACAGCGATATAGGGGAAGTTGTGAGAGGTGCGCGAAAACACATCGATATAGTGGAAGGTATGAGAGGTGCGCAAAAACACAGCAATATATGGGAAGCTATGGGAGGTGCGTGAAAAGAGAGAGATATAGGAGAATCCATCAGAAATGCGCGAAAACACGGCGATCTAAGGGGAAGGTATCAAAGGTGCACGAAAACTCAGCGATATAGGGGAAGCTATGGGTGGTGCACGAAAACAGAGCGATATAGGGGAAGGTATGAGTGGTGCACGAAAACAGAGCGATATAGGGGAAGGTATGAGAGGTGTGAGAAAACAAGGTGATATAGGAGAAAGTATGAGAGGTGCACCAAAACACAGCGATAATGGGACGGTATGGGAGGTGCACGACAACAGAGCGATATAGGGGAAGGTTTCAGAGGTGCGCGAAAACACAGCGATATTGGGGAAGCTATGGGAGGTGCACGAAAACACAGCAATATAGGGGAAGCTCTGAGACGTGCGCGAAAACACAGCGATATAGGGGTAGGTATGCGAGGTGCGTGAAAGCACAGTGATATATGGGAAGCTATGGGAGGTGCGCAAAAACATGGCGATATAGGCACAGCTGTGAGATGTCAGCAAAAACACAGCGATATAGGGGAAGCTCTGAGAGGTGCGCAAAAACACAGCAATGGAGGGGAAGCGATGCGAGGTGCACCAGATGATGGCAATATTGGAGAAGATATGAGAGGTACGCAAAAACACAGCGATTTGGGGAAAGCGATGAGAGGTGCGTGAAAACATCACAATATATGGGAAGCTATGAGAGGTGCAAGAAATATTGCAATATATGGAAAGCTATGAGAGGTGCACGAGAACAGAGTGATATAGGGGAAGATATGATAGGCACACGAAAACAGAGCGATGTAGGGTAACCTATGGGAGGTGTATGAAAACAGAGCAATATAGGGGAAAGTATGAGAGGTGCGCAAAAATACATCGATATAGGGGAAGCTACGAGAGGTGTGCGGAAACGCAGCGATATAGTGGAAGGTATGAGAAGTGCACGAAAACATAGTGATATATGGGAAGCTATGGGAGGTGCACGTAAACAGAGCGATAAAGGGGAAAGTATGAGAGGTGTGCGAAAACACAGCGATGGAGGGGAAGCTATGCAAGGTGCGCCAGATAACGGCAATATGGGAGAAGATATGAGAGGTATGCAAAAACACAGTGATTTGGGGAAAGCAATGAGAGGTGCGTGAAAACATCACAATATATGGGAAGCTATGAGAGGTGTGCGAAAACACGGAGAAAAATGGGAAGCTACGGGAGGTGTGCGAAAACAGAGCGATACAGGGCAAGGTATGAGAGGTTCAAGAAAACACAGTGATATAGGGGAAGCTCTGAAACATGCGCGAAAACACAGCGATATAGGGGTAGGTAAGCGAGGTGTGTTAAAACAGAGCGATATAGGGGAAGCTACGGGAGGTGTGCTAAAGCACAGCGATACAGGGGAAGGTATAAGAGGTGCGCGAAAACACAGCCATATTGGGGATTCTATGGGAGGTTCGCGAAAACACAGAGATAACGGGAAGGTATGGGAGGTGCGCAAAAACACAGCTCTATAGGGGAAGGTATGAGAGGTGCACAAAATCACAGCGATATCGGGGAAGCTATGGGAGGTGTGCGAAAACACAGCGATACAGGGGAAGGTATAAGAGGTGCACAAAAACACAGCCACATTGGGGAATCTATGGGAGGTGCGTGAAAACACAGCGATGTAGGTGCAGCTATGTGAGGTGCACCTGAACAAGACAATATGAGGGAAGATATGAGAAGTGCACAAAAACACAGCTATTTCGGGAAAGCGATGAGAGGTGCGCGAAAACACAGCGATGTGGGGTAAGGTATGAGAAGTGCGCGAAAACACATCGATATAGTGGAAGGTATGGAGGTGCGCAAAAACATAGTGGTATAGGGGAAGCTATGAGAGATCTGCGAGAAAACGCGTTATATGGGCAGGTATGAGAGGTGAACGAAAACACATCGATACAGGGGAAGCTATGAGAGGTGCGCGAACACATCAATATAGTGGAAGGTATGAGAGGTGTGCAAAAACTCAACGATATAGCGGAAGGTATGCGAGGTGAGCGAAAACACGGCGATATATGGGAAGCTATGAGAGGGGAGTGTTATCTCAGCGATATATTGGAGGGTATGGGAGGTGCACAAAAACAGAGCGATATAGGGAAAGCTATGAGAGGTGCGCGTAAACGCAGCGATATATGGGAAGCTACGAGAGGTGCGCGAAAACAGAGCAATATAGGGGAAGGTATGAGAGGTGAGAGAAAACACAGCGATATAGTGAAAGCTATGGGAGGTGTGTGAAAACATGGCATTATAGTAGAAGGTATGAGAGATGCACGAAAATACAGTGATGTAGGGGAAGGTATGAGTGGTGCACGAAAACACAGCGATATATGGGAAGCCATGGGAAGCGCACAACAACAGAATGATATAGGGGAAGGTATAAGAGGAGTGAGAAAAGACAGCGATATAGGGGAAGCTATGGGAGGTGTGTGAAAACATGGCGATAAAGGGGATGCTATGTGAGGTGCGCGAAAACACAGCCATCTAGGGGAAGTTATGAGAGGTGTGCGTAAACATCGCCATATATGGTAAGCTATGAGAGGTGCGCGAAAACACAGCCATATTGGGGAAGCTATGAGAGGCGCGGGAGAACACGGCGATATAGGGGAAGGTATGAGAGGTGCGCAAAAACACAATGATATAGGGGAAGCTATGCGAAGTTTGCGAAAATACGGCGATATAGGGGAAGCTATGAGAGGTGTGCAAAAACACAGCAATTTGGGGGAAGCTATGAGAGGTGCGTGAAATCAATGCAATATATGGAAAGCTATGACAGGTGCACGAGAACACAGCAACACAGGGGAGGTTATGATAGGCACGTGAAAACACAGCGATGTAGGGGAACCAATGGGAAGTGCATGAAAACATAGCGATATAGGGGAAGTTATGAGAGGTGCGTGAAAGCACATCGATATAGGGGAAGCAATGAGAGGTGCTCGAAAACACAGCGATATATGGGAAGCTAAAGGAGGTGCACGAAAATAGAGCGATATGGGGGAATATATAAGAGGTGCAAGAAAACACAGCAATATAGTGGAAGCTATGGGAGGTGCTTGAAAAGACGGAGATACAGGAGAGTGAGAAATGCGCTTATACACAGAGACGTAGGGGAAGCTATAAGAGGTGCGCAAAAACACAGCGATTTCAGAACAGCTGTGAGAGGTGCGCGAAAACACAGCGATATAGGGGATGCTATGAGAGGTGCGGGAAAAGACTGAGATATAGGAGAATCTATGAGAAATGCGCGAAAACACAGAGATGTAGAGGGAAGTATGAGGGGTGCGCGAAAACACAGCGATGTAGGGGAAGTTATGAGAGGTGCACGAAACCACATCGATATCCGGGAAGCTATGGGAGGTGTGCGAAAACACGGCGATATTGGGGAAGCTATGAGAGGTGTGCAAAAATATCGCCATATATGGCAAGCTATGAGAGTTGTGCGAAACCAGCGATATAGCGGAAGCAGTGGGAGGTATGCGAAAACACAGCAGTATATGGGAAGCCATGAAAGCTATTTGATAACACAGCGATATAGGGAAAGATGTGAGAGGGGCATGAAAACGCGGCGATATAGGGGAAGATATCAGAGGCGTGCGAAAAAACAATGATATTGGGGAAGCTATGGGAGGTGCAGGAAAACACAGCAATATAGGAGAAGCTATGAGAGGTGCACAAAAACACAGTGATTTGGAGAAAACAATGAGAATGCGGGAAAGCATCGCAATATATGGGAAGATATGAGAGGTGCGCGAAAACACGGCGAAAAATGGGTAGCTATGGGAGGTGCGTGAAAAAACAGCAATATAGGGGAAGGTATGAGAGGTGGCGAAAACACATCGATATAGTGGAAGGTATGCGAGGTGCGCGAAAACACAGCTATATAGGGAAAGCTATGAGAGGTCAGGAAAAACACTGCGATATAGGGGAAGGTATGAGAGGTGCGCGAAAACACATCGATACCAGGGAAGCTACGAGAGGTGCACGAAAACACATCGATATAGTGGCAGGTATAAGAGGTGCACAAAAACAAAACGACATAGGGTAGGTATACGAGGAGCGCGAAAACACAGCGATATAGGGGAAGCTATGGAAGGTGCGAGAAAACAGAGCGATATAGGGGAAGGTATGAGAGGTGAGAGAAAACACAGCGATATAGTGGAAGCTATGGGAGGTCTCTGAAAACACGGCATTATAGTAGAAAGTATGAGAGGTGCACGATAACACAGCGATATATGGGAAGCCATGAGAAGTGCACGACAACAGAGCGATATAGGGGAAGGTATCAGAGGAACGAGAAAACACAGCGATATTGGGGAAGCTATGGGAGGTGTGCGAAAACATGGCGGTATAGGAGACGCTATGTGAGGTGCCCGAAAACATAGCGATCTACGGGAAGTTATGAGAGGTGTGCGAAAACATCGTCATATATGGCAAGCTATGAGAGGTGTGCGAAAACACAGCGATACAGGAGAAGGTATGAGAGGTGCTCGATAACACAGCGATATAGGGGAAGATGCGCGAAAACACGACGATATAGGGGAAGGTATCAGAGGTGTGCAAAAACACAATGATATTAGGGAAGCTATTGGAGGTGCGCGAAAACACAGCGATACGGGGGAAGCTATAGGAGGTGTGTGAAAACACAGCAATGCAGGGGAAGGTATGAGAGGTGCACGAGAACACAGCAACACAGGGGAGGGTATGATAGGCACAAGAAAACACAGCGATGTAGGGGAACCTATGGGAGGTGCATGAAAACACAGCGATATAGGGGAAGTTGTGAGAGGTGCGCGAAAACACATCGATATAGGGGAAGCTATGAGAGGTGTGCGGAAACACAGCGATATAGTGGAAGGTATGAGAGGTGCGCAAAAAAACAGCAATATATGGGAAGCTATGGGAGGTGCGTGAAAAGAGAGAGATATAGGAGAATCCATGAGAAATGCGCGAAAACACGGCGATCTAAGAGGAAGGTATCAGAGGTGCGCGAAAACACAGCGATATAGGGGAAGCTATGTGTGGTGCACGAAAACAGAGCGATATAGGGGAAGGTATGAGAGGTGTGAGAAAACAAGGTGATATAGGAGAAAGTATGAGAGGTGTACCAAAACACAGCGATAATGGGACGGTATGGGAGGTGCAGGACAAAAGAACTATATAGGGGAAGGTTTCAGAGGTGCGCGAAAACACAGCGATTTGGGGAAAGCAATGAGAGGTGCGTGAAAACATCACAATATATGGGAAGCTATGAGAGGTGTGCGAAAACAGGGAGAAAAATGGGAAGCTACGGGAGGTGTGCGAAAACAGAGCGATACAGGGCAAGGTATGAGAGGTTCAAGAAAACACAGAGATATAGGGGAAGCTATGGGAGGTGCATGAAAACAAGTCATTATGGGAGAAAGTACGAGAGGTGCGCAAAAACACAGCGATGCAGGGGAAGGTATGAGAGGTGCACGAGAACACAGCAACACAGGGGAGGGTATGATAGGCACAAGAAAACACAGCGATGTAGGGAAACCTATGGGAGGTGCATGAAAACACAGCGATATAGGGGAAGTTGTGAGAGGTGCGCGAAAACACATCGATATAGTGGAAGGTATGAGAGGTGCGCAAAAACACAGCAATATATGGGAAGCTATGGGAGGTGCGTGAAAAGAGAGAGATATAGGAGAATCCATCAGAAATGCGCGAAAACACGGCGATCTAAGGGGAAGGTATCAAAGGTGCACGAAAACTCAGCGATATAGGGGAAGCTATGGGTGGTGCACGAAAACAGAGCGATATAGGGGAAGGTATGAGTGGTGCACGAAAACAGAGCGATATAGGGGAAGGTATGAGAGGTGTGAGAAAACAAGGTGATATAGGAGAAAGTATGAGAGGTGCACCAAAACACAGCGATAATGGGACGGTATGGGAGGTGCACGACAACAGAGCGATATAGGGGAAGGTTTCAGAGGTGCGCGAAAACACAGCGATATTGGGGAAGCTATGGGAGGTGCACGAAAACACAGCAATATAGGGGAAGCTCTGAGACGTGCGCGAAAACACAGCGATATAGGGGTAGGTATGCGAGGTGCGTGAAAGCACAGTGATATATGGGAAGCTATGGGAGGTGCGCAAAAACATGGCGATATAGGCACAGCTGTGAGATGTCAGCAAAAACACAGCGATATAGGGGAAGCTCTGAGAGGTGCGCAAAAACACAGCAATGGAGGGGAAGCGATGCGAGGTGCACCAGATGATGGCAATATTGGAGAAGATATGAGAGGTACGCAAAAACACAGCGATTTGGGGAAAGCGATGAGAGGTGCGTGAAAACATCACAATATATGGGAAGCTATGAGAGGTGCAAGAAATATTGCAATATATGGAAAGCTATGAGAGGTGCACGAGAACAGAGTGATATAGGGGAAGATATGATAGGCACACGAAAACAGAGCGATGTAGGGTAACCTATGGGAGGTGTATGAAAACAGAGCAATATAGGGGAAAGTATGAGAGGTGCGCAAAAATACATCGATATAGGGGAAGCTACGAGAGGTGTGCGGAAACGCAGCGATATAGTGGAAGGTATGAGAAGTGCACGAAAACATAGCGATATATGGGAAGCTATGGGAGGTGCACGTAAACAGAGCGATAAAGGGGAAAGTATGAGAGGTGTGCGAAAACACAGCGATGGAGGGGAAGCTATGCAAGGTGCGCCAGATAACGGCAATATGGGAGAAGATATGAGAGGTATGCAAAAACACAGTGATTTGGGGAAAGCAATGAGAGGTGCGTGAAAACATCACAATATATGGGAAGCTATGAGAGGTGTGCGAAAACACGGAGAAAAATGGGAAGCTACGGGAGGTGTGCGAAAACAGAGCGATACAGGGCAAGGTATGAGAGGTTCAAGAAAACACAGTGATATAGGGGAAGCTCTGAAACATGCGCGAAAACACAGCGATATAGGGGTAGGTAAGCGAGGTGTGTTAAAACAGAGCGATATAGGGGAAGCTACGGGAGGTGTGCTAAAGCACAGCGATACAGGGGAAGGTATAAGAGGTGCGCGAAAACACAGCCATATTGGGGATTCTATGGGAGGTTCGCGAAAACACAGAGATAATGGGAAGGTATGGGAGGTGCGCAAAAACACAGCTCTATAGGGGAAGGTATGAGAGGTGCACAAAATCACAGCGATATCGGGGAAGCTATGGGAGGTGTGCGAAAACACAGCGATACAGGGGAAGGTATAAGAGGTGCACAAAAACACAGCCACATTGGGGAATCTATGGGAGGTGCGTGAAAACACAGCGATGTAGGTGCAGCTATGTGAGGTGCACCTGAACAAGACAATATGAGGGAAGATATGAGAAGTGCACAAAAACACAGCTATTTCGGGAAAGCGATGAGAGGTGCGCGAAAACACAGCGATGTGGGGTAAGGTATGAGAAGTGCGCGAAAACACATCGATATAGTGGAAGGTATGGAGGTGCGCAAAAACATAGTGGTATAGGGGAAGCTATGAGAGATCTGCGAGAAAACGCGTTATATGGGCAGGTATGAGAGGTGAACGAAAACACATCGATACAGGGGAAGCTATGAGAGGTGCGCGAACACATCAATATAGTGGAAGGTATGAGAGGTGTGCAAAAACTCAACGATATAGCGGAAGGTATGCGAGGTGAGCGGAAACACGGCGATATATGGGAAGCTATGAGAGGGGAGTGTTATCTCAGCGATATATTGGAGGGTATGGGAGGTGCACAAAAACAGAGCGATATAGGGAAAGCTATGAGAGGTGCGCGTAAACGCAGCGATATATGGGAAGCTACGAGAGGTGCGCGAAAACAGAGCAATATAGGGGAAGGTATGAGAGGTGAGAGAAAACACAGCGATATAGTGAAAGCTATGGGAGGTGTGTGAAAACATGGCATTATAGTAGAAGGTATGAGAGATGCACGAAAATACAGTGATGTAGGGGAAGGTATGAGTGGTGCACGAAAACACAGCGATATATGGGAAGCCATGGGAAGCGCACAACAACAGAATGATATAGGGGAAGGTATAAGAGGAGTGAGAAAAGACAGCGATATAGGGGAAGCTATGGGAGGTGTGTGAAAACATGGCGATAAAGGGGATGCTATGTGAGGTGCGCGAAAACACAGCCATCTAGGGGAAGTTATGAGAGGTGTGCGTAAACATCGCCATATATGGTAAGCTATGAGAGGTGCGCGAAAACACAGCCATATTGGGGAAGCTATGAGAGGCGCGGGAGAACACGGCGATATAGGGGAAGGTATGAGAGGTGCGCAAAAACACAATGATATAGGGGAAGCTATGCGAAGTTTGCGAAAATACGGCGATATAGGGGAAGCTATGAGAGGTGTGCAAAAACACAGCAATTTGGGGGAAGCTATGAGAGGTGCGTGAAATCAATGCAATATATGGAAAGCTATGACAGGTGCACGAGAACACAGCAACACAGGGGAGGTTATGATAGGCACGTGAAAACACAGCGATGTAGGGGAACCAATGGGAAGTGCATGAAAACATAGCGATATAGGGGAAGTTATGAGAGGTGCGTGAAAGCACATCGATATAGGGGAAGCAATGAGAGGTGCTCGAAAACACAGCGATATATGGGAAGCTAAAGGAGGTGCACGAAAATAGAGCGATATGGGGGAATATATAAGAGGTGCAAGAAAACACAGCAATATAGTGGAAGCTATGGGAGGTGCTTGAAAAGACGGAGATACAGGAGAGTGAGAAATGCGCTTATACACAGAGACGTAGGGGAAGCTATAAGAGGTGCGCAAAAACACAGCGATTTCAGAACAGCTGTGAGAGGTGCGCGAAAACACAGCGATATAGGGGATGCTATGAGAGGTGCGGGAAAAGACTGAGATATAGGAGAATCTATGAGAAATGCGCGAAAACACAGAGATGTAGAGGGAAGTATGAGGGGTGCGCGAAAACACAGCGATGTAGGGGAAGTTATGAGAGGTGCACGAAACCACATCGATATCCGGGAAGCTATGGGAGGTGTGCGAAAACACGGCGATATTGGGGAAGCTATGAGAGGTGTGCAAAAATATCGCCATATATGGCAAGCTATGAGAGTTGTGCGAAACCAGCGATATAGCGGAAGCAGTGGGAGGTATGCGAAAACACAGCAGTATATGGGAAGCCATGAAAGCTATTTGATAACACAGCGATATAGGGAAAGATGTGAGAGGGGCATGAAAACGCGGCGATATAGGGGAAGATATCAGAGGCGTGCGAAAAAACAATGATATTGGGGAAGCTATGGGAGGTGCAGGAAAACACAGCAATATAGGAGAAGCTATGAGAGGTGCACAAAAACACAGTGATTTGGAGAAAACAATGAGAATGCGGGAAAGCATCGCAATATATGGGAAGATATGAGAGGTGCGCGAAAACACGGCGAAAAATGGGTAGCTATGGGAGGTGCGTGAAAAAACAGCAATATAGGGGAAGGTATGAGAGGTGGCGAAAACACATCGATATAGTGGAAGGTATGCGAGGTGCGCGAAAACACAGCTATATAGGGAAAGCTATGAGAGGTCAGGAAAAACACTGCGATATAGGGGAAGGTATGAGAGGTGCGCGAAAACACATCGATACCAGGGAAGCTACGAGAGGTGCACGAAAACACATCGATATAGTGGCAGGTATAAGAGGTGCACAAAAACAAAACGACATAGGGTAGGTATACGAGGAGCGCGAAAACACAGCGATATAGGGGAAGCTATGGAAGGTGCGAGAAAACAGAGCGATATAGGGGAAGGTATGAGAGGTGAGAGAAAACACAGCGATATAGTGGAAGCTATGGGAGGTCTCTGAAAACACGGCATTATAGTAGAAAGTATGAGAGGTGCACGATAACACAGCGATATATGGGAAGCCATGAGAAGTGCACGACAACAGAGCGATATAGGGGAAGGTATCAGAGGAACGAGAAAACACAGCGATATTGGGGAAGCTATGGGAGGTGTGCGAAAACATGGCGGTATAGGAGACGCTATGTGAGGTGCCCGAAAACATAGCGATCTACGGGAAGTTATGAGAGGTGTGCGAAAACATCGTCATATATGGCAAGCTATGAGAGGTGTGCGAAAACACAGCGATACAGGAGAAGGTATGAGAGGTGCTCGATAACACAGCGATATAGGGGAAGATGCGCGAAAACACGACGATATAGGGGAAGGTATCAGAGGTGTGCAAAAACACAATGATATTAGGGAAGCTATTGGAGGTGCGCGAAAACACAGCGATACGGGGGAAGCTATAGGAGGTGTGTGAAAACACAGCAATGCAGGGGAAGGTATGAGAGGTGCACGAGAACACAGCAACACAGGGGAGGGTATGATAGGCACAAGAAAACACAGCGATGTAGGGGAACCTATGGGAGGTGCATGAAAACACAGCGATATAGGGGAAGTTGTGAGAGGTGCGCGAAAACACATCGATATAGGGGAAGCTATGAGAGGTGTGCGGAAACACAGCGATATAGTGGAAGGTATGAGAGGTGCGCAAAAAAACAGCAATATATGGGAAGCTATGGGAGGTGCGTGAAAAGAGAGAGATATAGGAGAATCCATGAGAAATGCGCGAAAACACGGCGATCTAAGAGGAAGGTATCAGAGGTGCGCGAAAACACAGCGATATAGGGGAAGCTATGGGTGGTGCACAAAAACAGAGCGATATAGGGGAAGGTATGAGTGGTGCAAGAAAACAGAGCGATATAGGGGAAGGTATGAGAGGTGCGAGAAAACAAGGTGATATAGAAGAAAGTATGAGAGGTGTACCAAAACACAGCGATAATGGGACGGTATGGGAGGTGCACGACAAAAGAGCTATATAGGGGAAGGTTTCAGAGGTGCTCGATAACACAGCGATATAGGGGAAGATGCGCGAAAACACGACGATATAGGGGAAGCTATAAGAGGTGCGCGAAAACCCAGCGATATAGGGGAAGCTATCAGAGGTCTGCAAAAACACAATGATATTAGGGAAGCTATGGGAGGTGCGCGAAAACACAGCGATGCAGGGGAAGGTATGAGAGGTGCACGAGAGCACAGCAACACAGGGGAGGGTATGATAGGCACAAGAAAACACAGCGATGTAGGGAAACATATGGGAGGTGCATGAAAACACAGCGATATAGGGGAAGTTGTGAGAGGTGCGCGAAAACACATCGATATAGGGGAAGCTATGAGAGGTGTGCGAAAACACAGCGATATAGTGGAAGGTATGAGGGGTGCGCAAAAACACAGCAATATATGGGAAGCTATGGGAGGTGCGTATAAAGAGAGAGATATAGGAGAATCCATGAGAAATGCGCGAAAACACAGCAATATAGGGGTAGGTATGCGAGGTGCGTGAAAGCACAGTGATATATGGGAAGCTATGGGAGGTGCGTATAAAGAGAGAGATATAGGAGAATCCATGAGAAATGCGCGAAAACACAGCAATATAGGGGTAGGTATGCGAGGTGCGTGAAAGCACAGTGATATATGGGAAGCTATGGGAGGTGCGCAAAAACACGGCGATATAGGGGAAGCTATGGGAAGTGCGCGAAAACATAGCGATTTAGGGAAAGCTGTGAGAGCTGCGCGAAAATGCAGCGATATATGGGAAGCTACCAGAGGTGCGCGAAAACAGAGCGATATAGGGGAAGGTATGAGAGGTGTGCGAAAACACAGCGATACAGGGGAAGGTATGAGAGGTGCTCGATAACACAGTGATATAGGGGAAGATGCGCGAAAACACGACGATATAGGGGAAGATATAAGAGGTGCGCGAAAACCCAGTGATATAGGGGAAGGTATCAGAGGTGTGCAAAAACACAATGATATTAGGGAAGCTATTGGAGGTGCACGAAAACACAGCAATACGGGGGAAGCTATAGGAGGTGTGCGAAAACACAGCGATGCAGGGGAAGGTATGAGAGGTGCACGAGAACACAGCAACACAGGGGAGGGTATGATAGGCACAAGAAAACACAGTGATGTAGGGGAACCTATGGGAGGTGCATGAAAACACAGTGATATAGGGGAAGTTGTGAGAGGTGCGCGAAAACACAGCAATATAGTGGAAGGTATGAGAGGTGCGCAAAAACACAGCAATATATGGGAAGCTATGGGAGGTGCGTGAAAAGAGAGAGATATAGGAGAATCCATGAGAAATGCGCGAAAACACGGCGATCTAAGGGGAAGGTATCAGAGGTGCGCGAAAACACATCGATATAGGGGAAGCTATGGGTGGTGCACGAAAACAGAGCGATATAGGGGAAGGTATGAGAAGTGTGAGAAAACAAGGTGATATAGGAGAAAGTATGAGAGGTGTACCAAAACACAGCGATAATGGGACGGTATGGGAGGTGCACGACAAAAGAGCTATATAGGGGAAGGTTTCAGAGGTGCGCGAAAACACAGCGATTTGGGGAAAGCAATGAGAGGTGCGTGAAAACATCACAATATATGGGAAGCTATGAGAGGTGTGCGAAAACACAGAGAAAAATGGGAAGCTACGGGAGGTGTGCGAGAACAGAGCGATACAGGGCAAGGTATGAGAGGTTCAAGAAAACACTGCGATATAGGGGAAGCTATGGGAGGTGCATGAAAACAAGTCATTATGGGAGAAAGTACGAGAGGTGCGCAAAAACACAGCGATGCAGGGGAAGGTATGAGAGGTGCACGAGAACACAGCAACACAGGGGAGGGTATGATAAACACAAGAAAACACAGCGATGTAGGGAAACCTATGGGAGGTGCATGAAAACACAGTGATATAGGGGAAGTTGTGAGAGGTGCGCGAAAACACATCGATATAGGGGAAGCTATGAGAGGTTCAAGAAAACACAGCGATATAGGGAAACCTATGGGAGGTGCATGAAAACACAGCGATATAGGGGAAGTTGTGAGAGGTGCGCGAAAACACATCGATATAGTGGAAGGTATGAGAGGTGCGCAAAAACACAGCAATATATGGGAAGCTATGGGAGGTGCGTGAAAAGAGAGAGATATAGGAGAATCCATCAGAAATGCGCGAAAACACGGCGATCTAAGGGGAAGGTATCAAAGGTGCGCGAAAACTCAGCGATATAGGGGAAGCTATGGGTGGTGCACGAAAACAGAGCGATTTCGGGGAAGGTATGAGTGGTGCACGAAAACAGAGCGATATAGGGGAAGGTATGAGAGGTGTGAGAAAACAAGGTGATATAGGAGAAAGTATGAGAGGTGCACCAAAACACAGCGATAATGGGACGGTATGGGAGGTGCACGACAACAGAGCGATATAGGGGAAGGTTTCAGAGGTGCGCGAAAACACAGCGATATTGGGGAAGCTATGGGAGGTGCACGAAAACACAGCAATATAGGGGAAGCTCTGAGACGTGCGCGAAAACACAGCGATATAGGGGTAGGTATGCGAGGTGCGTGAAAGCACAGTGATATATGGGAAGCTATGGGAGGTGCGCAAAAACATGGCGATATAGGCACAGCTGTGAGATGTCAGCAAAAACACAGCGATATAGGGGAAGCTCTGAGAGGTGCGCAAAAACACAGCAATGGAGGGGAAGCTATGCGAGGTGCATGAAAACAAGTCATTATGGGAGAAAGTACGAGAGGTGCGCAAAAACACAGCGATGCAGGGGAAGGTATGAGAGGTGCACGAGAACACAGCAGCACAGGGGAGGGTATGATAAACACAAGAAAACACAGCGATGTAGGGAAACCTATGGGAGGTGCATGAAAACACAGTGATATAGGGGAAGTTGTGAGAGGTGCGCGAAAACACATCGATATAGGGGAAGCTATGAGAGGTTCAAGAAAACACAGCGATATAGGGAAACCTATGGGAGGTGCATGAAAACACAGCGATATAGGGGAAGTTGTGAGAGGTGCGCGAAAACACATCGATATAGTGGAAGGTATGAGAGGTGCGCAAAAACACAGCAATATATGGGAAGCTATGGGAGGTGCGTGAAAAGAGAGAGATATAGGAGAATCCATCAGAAATGCGCGAAAACACGGCGATCTAAGGGGAAGGTATCAAAGGTGCGCGAAAACTCAGCGATATAGGGGAAGCTATGGGTGGTGCACGAAAACAGAGCGATTTCGGGGAAGGTATGAGTGGTGCACGAAAACAGAGCGATATAGGGGAAGGTATGAGAGGTGTGAGAAAACAAGGTGATATAGGAGAAAGTATGAGAGGTGCACCAAAACACAGCGATAATGGGACGGTATGGGAGGTGCACGACAACAGAGCGATATAGGGGAAGGTTTCAGAGGTGCGCGAAAACACAGCGATATTGGGGAAGCTATGGGAGGTGCACGAAAACACAGCAATATAGGGGAAGCTCTGAGACGTGCGCGAAAACACAGCGATATAGGGGTAGGTATGCGAGGTGCGTGAAAGCACAGTGATATATGGGAAGCTATGGGAGGTGCGCAAAAACATGGCGATATAGGCACAGCTGTGAGATGTCAGCAAAAACACAGCGATATAGGGGAAGCTCTGAGAGGTGCGCAAAAACACAGCAATGGAGGGGAAGCTATGCGAGGTGCACCAGATGATGGCAATATTGGAGAAGATATGAGAGGTACGCAAAAACACAGCGATTTGGGGAAAGCGATGAGAGGTGCGTGAAAACATCACAATATATGGGAAGCTATGAGAGGTGCAAGAAATATTGCAATATATGGAAAGCTATGAGAGGTGCACGAGAACAGAGTGATATAGGGGAAGATATGATAGGCACACGAAAACAGGGCGATGTAGGGTAACCTATGGGAGGTGTATGAAAACAGAGCAATATAGGGGAAAGTATGAGAGGTGCGCAAAAATACATCGATATAGGGGAAGCTACGAGAGGTGTGCGGAAACGCAGCGATATAGTGGAAGGTATGAGAAGTGCACGAAAACATAGCGATATATGGGAAGCTATGGGAGGTGCACGAAAACAGAGCGATAAAGGGGAAAGTATGAGAGGTGTGCGAAAACACAGCGATGGAGGGGAAGCTATGCGAGGTGCGCCAGATAACGGCAATGTGGGAGAAGATATGAGAGGTATGCAAAAACACAGCGATTTGGGGAAAGCAATGAGAGGTGCGTGAAAACATCACAATATATGGGAAGCTATGAGAGGTGTGCGAAAACACAGAGAAAAATGGGAAGCTACGGGAGGTGTGCGAAAACAGAGCGATACAGGGCAAGGTATGAGAGGTTCAAGAAAACACAGTGATATAGGGGAAGCTATGGGAGGTGCATGAAAACAAGTCATTATGGGAGAAAGTACGAGAGGTGCGCAAAAACACAGCGATGTAGGGGAAGGTATGAGGGGTGCGTGAAAATGCAGCGATATATGGGAAGCCAGGGGAGGTGCATGACAACAGAGAGATATAGGGGAAGGTAGCAGAAGTGCAAAAAAACACAACGATATAGGGGACGCTATGGGAGGTGCGTGAAAACACAGCGATCTAGGGGAAGTTATGAGAGGTGTGCAAAAATATCGCCATATATGGCAAGCTATGAGAGGTGTGCAAAAACAGCGATATAGCAGAAGCAGTGGAAGGTATGCAAAAACACAGCAATATAGGGGAAGCTATGAAAGCTGTTTGATAAAACAGCGATTTACGAAAAGATGTGAGAGGTGCGTGAAAACACATCGATATAGTGGCAGGTATGAGAGGTGCACAAAAACAAAACGACATAGGGGTAGGTATGCGAGGTGCACGAAAACACAGCGATATAGGGGAAGCGATGCGAGGTGCGCAAACACACAGTGATATAGGGGAAGCTATGAGAGGTGCCAGAAAACACAGCAATATAGCGGAAGCTATGAGAGGTGCAAGAAAACACAGCCGTGTATGGGAAGCTACGGGAGGTGCACGAAAACAGAACGATATAGGGGAAGGTATGAGAGGTGCGAGACAGCAGAACAATATAGGGGAAGCTAACAGAGGTGCGAGAAGACACAGCGATATTGGGGAAGCTATGGGAGGTGCACAAAAACACAGTACTATAGGAGAAGATATGAGAGGTGCACAAAATCACAGCACTATCGGGGCAGCTATGGGAGGTGTGGAAAAACATAGCGATAAAAGGGAAGGTATAAGAGGTGCACGAAAACACAGCTATGTTGGAGGATCTATGGGAGGTGCGCGAAAACACAGCGATGTAGAGGAAGCTATGTGAGATGCACCAAAACACGGCAGTATGGGGGAAGATATGAGAGGTGCGCAAAAACACAGCGATTTGGAGAAAGCGATGAGAGGTGCGCGACAAGATCACAATATATGGGAAGCTATGAAAGGTGCGCGAAAACACGGCGAAAAAGGAGAAGCTATGCGAAGTGTGTTAAAACACAACGATATAGGGGAAGGTATGAGCAGTGCGCGAAAACACATCAATATAGTGGAAGGTATGCGAGGTGCACGAAAACACATCGATACAGGGGAAGCTATGAGAGGTGCACAAAAACACATTGATATAGTGGAAGGTATGAGAGGTGCACAAAAACACAACAACATAAGGGAAAGGTTTGTGAGGTGCGTGAAAACACAGCGATATAGGGGAAGCTATGAGAGGTGTGCGAAAACACGGCGATATAGGAGAAGGGATGAGAGGTGCGCGAGAACACATCGATGCAGGGGAAGATATGAGAGGTGCACGAACACATCGATATGGTTGAAGGTATGAAAGGTGCGCAAAAACTCAACGACATAGCGGAAGGTATGCGAGGTCCGCGAAAACACTGCGATATAGTGGAAGCTATGAGAGGTGCGCGAAAAACCAGCGATATAGGGGAAGATATCAGAGGTGTGCAAAAACACAATGATATTAGGGAAGCTATGGGAGGTGCGCGAAAACACAGCGATACGGGGGAAGCTATAGGAGGTGTGTGAAAACACAGCGATGCAGGGGGAGGTATGAGAGGTGCGCGAAAACACATCGATATAGGGGAAGCTATGAGAGGTGCGCGAAAACACAGCGATATAGTGGAAGGTATGAGAGGTGCGCAAAAACACAGCAATATATGGGAAGCTATGGGAGGTGCACGAAAAGACGGAGCTATAGGAGAATCCATGAGAAATACGCGCAAACACGGCGATCTAAGGGGAAGGTATCAGAGGTGTGCGAAAACACAGCGATGTAGGGGAAGCTATGTGAGATGCACCAAAACACGGCAGTATGGGGGAAGATATGAGAGGTGCGCAAAAACACAGCGATTTGGAGAAAGCGATGAGAGGTGCGCGACAAGATCACAATATATGGGAAGCTATGAAAGGTGCGCGAAAACACGGCGAAAAAGGGGAAGCTATGCGAAGTGTGTTAAAACACAACGATATAGGGGAAGGTATGAGCAGTGCGCGAAAACACATCAATATAGTGGAAGGTATGCGAGGTGCACGAAAACACATCGATACAGGGGAAGCTATGAGAGGTGCACAAAAACACATTGATATAGTGGAAGGTATGAGAGGTGCACAAAAACACAACGACATAAGGGAAAGGTTTGTGAAGTGCGTGAAAACACAGCGATATAGGGGAAGCTATGAGAGGTGTGCGAAAACACGGCGATATTGGAGAAGGGATGAGAGGTGCGCGAGAACACATCGATGCAGGGGAAGATATGAGAGGTGCACGAACACATCGATATGGTTGAAGGTATGAAAGGTGCGCAAAAACTCAACGACAAAGCGGAAGGCATGCGAGGTCCGCGAAAACACTGCGATATAGCGGAAGCTATGAGAGGTGCGCGAAAACCCAGCGATATAGGGGAAGGTATCAGAGGTGTGCAAAAACACAGTGATATTAGGGAAGCTATGGGAGGTGCGCGAAAACACAGCGATATGGGGGAAGCTATAGGAGGTGTGTGAAAACACAGCGATGCAGGGGAAGGTATGAGAGGTGCGCGAAAACACATCGATATAGGGGAAGCTATGAGAGGTGCGCGAAAACACAGCGATATAGTGGAAGGTATGAGAGGTGCGCAAAAACACAGCAATATATGGGAAGCTATGGGAGGTGCACGAAAAGACGGAGCTATAGGAGAATCCATGAGAAATACGCGCAAACACGGCGATCTAAGGGGAAGGTATCAGAGGTGTGCGAAAACACAGCGATGTAGGGGAAGCTATGTGAGATGCACCAAAACACGGCAGTATGGGGGAAGATATGAGAGGTGCGCAAAAACACAGCGATTTGGAGAAAGCGATGAGAGGTGCGCGACAAGATCACAATATATGGGAAGCTATGAAAGGTGCGCGAAAACACGGCGAAAAAGGGGAAGCTATGCGAAGTGTGTTAAAACACAACGATATAGGGGAAGGTATGAGCAGTGCGCGAAAACACATCAATATAGTGGAAGGTATGCGAGGTGCACGAAAACACATCGATACAGGGGAAGCTATGAGAGGTGCACAAAAACACATTGATATAGTGGAAGGTATGAGAGGTGCACAAAAACACAACGACATAAGGGAAAGGTTTGTGAAGTGCGTGAAAACACAGCGATATAGGGGAAGCTATGAGAGGTGTGCGAAAACACGGCGATATTGGAGAAGGGATGAGAGGTGCGCGAGAACACATCGATGCAGGGGAAGATATGAGAGGTGCACGAACACATCGATATGGTTGAAGGTATGAAAGGTGCGCAAAAACTCAACGACAAAGCGGAAGGCATGCGAGGTCCGCGAAAACACTGCGATATAGCGGAAGCTATGAGAGGTGCGCGAAAACCCAGCGATATAGGGGAAGGTATCAGAGGTGTGCAAAAACACAGTGATATTAGGGAAGCTATGGGAGGTGCGCGAAAACACAGCGATATGGGGGAAGCTATAGGAGGTGTGTGAAAACACAGCGATGCAGGGGAAGGTATGAGAGGTGCGCGAAAACACATCGATATAGGGGAAGCTATAAGAGGTGCGTGAAAACACAGCGATATAGTGGAAGGTATGAGAGGTGCGCAAAAACACAGCAATATATGGGAAGCTATGGGAGGTGCACGAAAAGACGGAGCTATAGGAGAATCCATGAGAAATACGCGCAAACACGGCGATCTAAGGGGAAGGTATCAGAGGTGCGCAAAACACAGCGATATAGGGGAAACTATGAGAGGTGCCAGAAAACACAGTGATATAGGGGAAGCTATGGAAGGTGCGCAAACACACATCGATATACCTGAAGATATGAGAGGTGTGCCAAAACGCAATGATATAGGGGAAGCAATGCGAGGTGAGCAAAAACACAGCGATATAGAGGAAGCTATGAGAGGTGCAATAAAACACAGCAGCATATGGGAAGCTACGGGTGGTGCATGAAAACAGATCAATATAGGGGAAGGTATGAGAGGTGCGAGAAAACACATCGATATAGGGGAAGCTATGAGAGGTGCGCGAAAACACAGTGATATAGTGGAAGATATGAGAGGTGTGCCAAAACGCAATAATATAGGGGAAGCAATGCGAGGTGAGCAAAAACACAGCGATATAGAGGAAGCAATGAGAGGTGCAATAAAACACAGCAGCATATGGGAAGCTACGGGCGGTGCAAGAAAACAGATCAATATAGGGGAAGGTATGAGAGGTGCAAGAAAACAAGGCGATATAGGAGAAAGTATGAGAGGTGCACGAAAACACGGCGATAATGGGACGGTATGGGAGGTGCACGAAAACACGGCGATAATGGGATGGTATGGGAGGTGCACGACAACGGAGCGATATAGGGGAAGGTTTCAGAGGTGCGAGAAAACACAGCGATATAGGGGAAGCTATGGGAGGTGCACGAAAGCACAGCAATATAGGGGAAGCTCTGAGACGTGCACGAAAACACAGCGATATAGGGGTAGGTATGCGAGGTGCGTGAAAACACAACAATATAGGGGAACAATGCGAGGAGTGCGAAAACACAGCGATATAGGGGAAGCTCTGAGAGGTGCACGAAAACACAGCGATGGAGGGGAAGCTATGCGAGGTGCGCCAGATGACGGTAATATAGGAGAAGATATGAGAGGTACGCAAAAACACAGCGATTTGGGGAAAGCGATGAGAGGGGCGTGAAAACATCACAATATATGGGAAGCTATGAGAGGTGCAAGAAAACATTGCAATATATGGAAAGCTATTAGAGGTGCACGAGAACAGAGTGATATAGGGGAAGGTATGATAGGCATGTGAAAACAGAGCGATGTAGGCGAACCTATGGGAGGTGCATGAAAACAGAGTGATATAGGGGAAATTATGAGAGGTGTGCGAAAATACATCGATATAGGGGAAGCTACGAGAGGTGCACGGAAACGCAATGATATAGTGGAAGGTATGAGAAGTACGCGAAAACATAGTGATATATGGGAAGCTATGGGAGGTGCACGAAAACAGAGCGATGTAGGGGAAGGTATGAGAGGTGCGCTAAAACACAGCGATGGAGGGGAAGCTATGCGAGGTGCGCCAGATGATGGTAATAAGGGAGAAGATATGAGAGGTACGCAAAAACACAGCGATTTGGAGAAAGCGATGAGAGGTGCGTGAAAACATATCGATATAGTGGAAGGTATGAGAGGTGCACAAAAACGCAACGACATAGGAGAAGGTGTGCGAGGTGCGTTAAAACACACCGATATAGGGGAAGCTATGAGAGGTGCGCGAACACATCGATGTAGTTGAAGGTATGAGAGGTGCGCAAAAACTCAACGACATAGCGGAAGGTATGCGAGGTACGCGAAAACAGAGCGATATAGGGGAAGCTATCAGAGAGGATCGTTATCTGAGTGATATATGGGACAGTATGAGAGGTGCACAAATACACAGCGATATAGGGCAAGCTATGGGAGGTGCGCGAAAACATAGCGATATAGGGAAAGCTATGAGTGGAGCGCGAAAACGCAGCGATATTTGGGAAGCTACGAGAGGTGTGCGAAAATATCGCCATATATGGCAAGCTGTTAGAGGTGTGCAAAAACAGCGATATAGCGGAAACAGTGGGAGGTATGCAAAAACACAGCAATATAGGGGAAGCTATGAAAGCTGTTTGATAACAGAGCGATGTAGGGAAAGATGTGAGAGGTGCGCAAAAACGCAGCGATATAGGGGAAGGTATCAGAGGAGTGCGAAAACACAATGATATTGGGGAAGCTATGTGAGGTGCGGGAAAACACAGCAATATAGGAGAATCTATGAGAGGAGCGCATAAACACAGTGATTTGGGGAAAGTGATGAGAGGTGCGGGAAAACATCGCAATATATGGGAAGCTATGAGAGGTGTGTGAAAACACGGCGAAAAATGGGAAGCTACGGGAGGTGTGCGAAAACAGAGCGATATAGGGGATGGTATGAGAGGTTCAGGAAAAAACAGCGATATAGGGGACTCTATGGGAGGTGCACGAAAACATGGCGATATAGGGGAAGCACTGTGAGGAGCGTGAAAACACAGTGATCTAGGGGAAGCTATGAGAGGTTTGCGAAAACATATCAATATATGGCAGGCTATGAGAGGTGTCTGAAAACAGCCAAAAAGCGAAAGTTATGGGAGGTATGCGAAAACACAGCAATATAGGGGAATCTATGAGAGCTGCTTCATGACACAGCGATATAGGGTTAGATGTGAGAGGTTCGCGAAAACACGGCGATCTAGGGGAAGCTATAAGAGGTGAGCGAAAACAGAGCGATATACGGGAAGGTATCAGAGGTGTGCGAATACACAATGATATTGGGGAAGCTATGTGAGGTGCGGCAAAACACAGCAATATAGGAGAAGCTATGAGAGGTGCGCGAAAGCACAGCCATATTGGGGAAACTATGGGAAGTGCACGAAAACACAGCGATAATGGGACGGTATGGGAGGTGCACGATGACAGAGTGATATAGGGGAAGGTTTCAGAGGTGCGAGAAAACACAGCGATATAAGGGAAGCTATGGGAGGTGCGCAAAAACACAGCAATATAGGGGAAGCTCTGAGACGTGCGCGAAAACAGAGCGATATAGGGGTAGGTATGCGAGGTGCGTGAAAACACAGTGACATACGGGAAGCTATGGGAAGTTCGCGAAAACACGGCGATATAGGGACAGCTGTGAGAGGTCAGCAAAAACACATCGATATAGGGGAAGGTATGAGAGGTGCGCAAAAACACAGCGATGAAGGGGAAGCTATGCGAGGTGCGCCAGATGATGGTAATAAGGGAGAAGATATGAGAGGTACGCAAAAACACAGCGATTTGGAGAAAGCGATGAGAGGTGCGTGAAAACATCACAATACATGGGAAGCTATGGGAGGTGTGCGAAAATACAGCGAAAAATGGGAAGCTACGGGAGGTGTGCGAAAACAGAGCGATATAGTGGAGGGTATGAGAGGTTCAAGAAAACACAGCAATATGGGGAAGCTATGGGAGGTGCGTGAAAACACGGCGTTATGGGAGAAAGCATGAGATGTGCGCCAAAACACAGCGATGTAGGGGAAGGTATGAGGGGTGCGTGAAAACACAGCGATATATGAGAAGCCAGAGGAGGTGCACAATGACAGAGAGATATAGGGGAAGGTAGCAGAAGCGCAAGAAAACACAATGATATAGGGGACGCTATGGGAGGTGCATGAAAACACAGCGATCTAGGGGAAGCTATGAGAGGTGTGCAAAAATATCGCCATATATGACAAGCTATGAGAGGTGTGCAAAAACTGTGATATAGCGGAAGCAGTGGAAGGTATGCGAAAACACAGCAATATAGGGGAAGCTATGAAACTGTGTGATAACACAGCGATATACGGAAAGATGTGAGAGGTGTGTGAAAACGCGGCATTGCCAGGGAAGCTACGAGAGGTGCACGAAAACACATCGATATAGTGGCAGGTATGAGAGGTGCACTAAAACAAAACGACATAGGGGAAGCGATGCGAGATGCGCGAAAACACAGCAATATAGGGGAAGCTATGAGAGGTGTACAAAAACACAGCGATATATGTGAAGCCATGGGAGGTGTGTAACAACAGAGCACTATAGGGGAAGATATGAGAGGTGCACAAAATCACAGCACTATCGGGGAAGCTATGGGGAGGTGTACGAAAACACAGCGATACAAGGGAAGGTATAAGAGGTGGGCGAAAACACAGCTATGTTAGAGAATCTATGGGAGGTGTGCGAAAACACAACGATGTAGGGGAAGCTATGTGAGGTGCACCAAAACACGACAATATGGGGGAAGATATGAGAGGTGCGCAAAAACACAGCGATTTGGAGAAAACGATGAGAGGTTCGCGACAACATCACAATATATGGGAAGCTATGAAAGGTGCGTGAAAACACAGCGAAAAAGGGGAAGCTATGCGAAGTGCGTTAAAACACAGCGATATAGGGGAAGGTATGAGCAGTGCGCGAAAACACATTGATATGGTGGAATGTATCCGAGGTGCGCAAAAACGCAGCGATATAGGGGAAGCTATGAGAGGACTGCGAAAAAACGCATTATACGGGCAGGTATAAGAGGTGCGCGAAAACACATTGATACAGGGGAAGCTACGAGACGTGCGCAAAAACACATCGATATAGTGGAAGCTATGAGAGGTGTACAAAAACACAGCGACATAAGGGGAAGGTTTGCGAGGTGCGCGAAAACACGGCAATATAGGGGAAAGGATGAGAGGTGCGCGAGAACACATCGATACAGGGGAAGCTATGAGAGGTGCACGAACACATCGATATTGTTGAAGGTATGAGAGGTGCGCAAAAACTCAACGACATAGCGGAAGGTATGCGAGGTCCGTGGAAACACGGCAATATAGGGGAAGCTATGGGAGGTGCGCGAAAACTTAGCAATATAGGGAAAGCTATGAGAGGTGCGCGAAAACACAGCGATATATGGGAAGCTATGAGAGGTGCACGAAAACAGAGCTATATAGGGGAAGGTATGAGAGGTGCGCGAAAACACATCGATATAGGGGAAGCTATGGGAGGTGCATGAAAAGAGGGAGATATAGGAGAATTTATGAGAAATGCGTGAAAACACAGAGATGTAGGGGAAGCTATGAGGGGTGCGCAAAAACACAGCGATTTCAGGAAATCTATGAGAGGTGCGCGAAAACACAGCGATATAGGTGAAGCTATGAAAGGTCTGCGGAAAAGTGCGTATTAGGGGCAGGTATGAAAGGTGCGCGAAAACACATCGATACAGGGGAAGGTATGAGAGGTGCGCAAAAACATTGCGATATAGGAGAAGCTATGAAAGCTGTTTGATAACGCAGCGATATAGGGAAAGATGTGAGAGGTGCGCGAAAACGCGGCAATACCAGGGAAGCTACGAGAGGTGCGCAAAAACACATCGATATAGTGGCAGATATGTGAGGTGCACAAAAACAAAACGACATTAGGGTAGGTATGCGAGGTGCGCAAAAAAACAGCGATATAGGGGAAAGTATGACAGGTGCGAGAAAACACAGCGATATAGGGGAAGCTACGGGAGGTGCGCGAAATCACAGCGATATCAGGGAAGCTATGGGAGGTGTGCGAAAGAACAGCGATACAGGGGAAGGTATAAGAGGTGCTTGAAAACACAGCCATATTGGGGAATCTATGGGAGGTGTGTGAAAACACGGCGAAAAATGGGAAGTACGGGAGGTGTGCGAAAACAGAGCGATATAGGGGATGGTATGAGAGGTTCAGGAAAACACAGCGATATAGGGGACTCTATGGGAGGTGCACGAAAACATGGCGATATAGGGGAAGCTCTGTGAGGAGCGTGAAAACACAGTGATCTAGGGGAAGCTATGAGAGGTTTGCGAAAACATATCAATATATGGCAGGCTATGAGAGGTGTCTGAAAACAGCCAAAAAGCGAAAGTTATGGGAGGTATGCGAAAACACAGCAATATAGGGGAATCTATGAGAGCTGCTTCATGACACAGCGATATAGGGTTAGATGTGAGAGGTTCGCGAAAACACGGCGATCTAGGGGAAGCTATAAGAGGTGAGCGATATACGGGAAGGTATCAGAGGTGTGCGAATACACAATGATATTGGGAAGCTATGTGAGGTGCGGCAAAACACAGCAATATAGGAGAAGCTATGAGAGGTGCGCGAAAGCACAGCCATATTGGGGAAGCTATGGGAAGTGCACGAAAACACAGCGATAATGGGACGGTATGGGAGGTGCACGATGACAGAGTGATATAGGGGAAGGTTTCAGAGGTGCGAGAAAACACAGCGATATTTGGGAAGGTTTCAGAGGTGCGAGAAAACACAGCGATATAAGGGAAGCTATGGGAGGTGCGCAAAAACACAGCAATATAGGGGAAGCTCTGAGACGTGCGCGAAAACAGAGCGATATAGGGGTAGGTATGCGAGGTGCGTGAAAACACAGTGACATACGGGAAGCTATGGGAGGTTCGCGAAAACACGGCGATATAGGGACAGCTGTGAGAGGTCAGCAAAAACACATCGATATAGGGGAAGGTATGAGAGGTGCGCAAAAACACAGAGATGAAGGGGAAGCTATGCGAGGTGCGCCAGATGACGGCAATATAGGAGAAGATATCAGAGGTACGCAAAAACACAGCGATTTGAGGAAAGCGATGAGAGGTGCGTGAAAACTTCACAATATATGGGAAGCTATGAGAGGTGGAAGAAAACATTACAATATATGGAAAGCTATGAGAGGTGCACGAGAACACAATGATATAGGGGAAGGCATGATAGGCACGTGAAAACAGAGCGATGTAGTGGAACGTATGGGAGGTGCATGAAAACAGGGTGATATAGGGGGAAGTATGAGAGATGTGCGAAAATTCATCGATATAGGGAAAGCTAAGAGAGGTGCGCGGAAACGCAGCGATATAGTGGAAGGTATGAGAAGTGCGTGAAAACATAGCGATATATGGGAAGCTATGGGAGGTGCACGAAAACAGAGTAATATTGGGGAAAGTATGAGAGGTGCGCGAAAACACAGTGACATAGGGGAAGCTATGGGAGGTGCGTGAAAATACGGCGTTATGGGAGAAAGTATGAGAGGTGCGCAAAAACACAGCAAAGTAGGGGAAGGTATGAGGCGTGCGCGAAAACACAGGGATATATGGGAAGCCAGGGGAGGTGCACGACAACAGAGAGATATAGGGGAAGGTAGCAGAAGTGCGAGAAAACACAGAGATATAGGGGACGCTATGGGAGGTGCGTGAAAACACAGAGATCTAGGGGAAGCTATGAGAGGTGTGCAAAAATATCGGCATACATGGTAAGCTCTGAGAGGTGTGCAAAAACAGCGATATAGCGGAAGCAGTGGCAGGTATGCGAAAACACAGCAATATAGGGGAAGCTACGAAAGCTGTTTGATAACACAGCGATATAGGGAAAGATGTGAAAGGTGCGCATAAATGCGGCGTTAACAGGGAAGCTACGAGAGGTGCGCGAAAACACATCGATATAGTGGCAGGTATGAGAGGTACACAAAAACTAAACGACATAGGGGTAGGTATGCGAGGTGCACAAAAACACAGCGATATAAGGGAAGCGATGCGAGGTGCGCGAAAATAAAGCGATATAGGGGAAGGTATGAGAGGTGCCAGAAAACACAGCGATATAGGGGAAGCTATGAGAGGTGTAAGAAAACACAGCTGTATATGGGAAGCTACGGGAGGTGCACGAAAAGACAGCAATATAGGGGAAGGTATGAGAGGTGAGAGAAAACAAGGCGATATAGGAGAAAGTATGAGATGTGTACGAAAACACAGCGATATATGGGAAGCAATGGGAGGTGTGCGACAACAGAGCGATATAGCGGAAGGTAACAGAGGTGCGAGAAGACACAGTGATATTGGGGAAGCTATGGGAGGTGTGCAAATAGACAGCGATAATGGGAAGGTAAGGGAGGTGCGCAAAAACACAGCGCTATGGGGAAGATATGAGAGGTGCGCGATAACAGATCTATATAGGGGAAGGTGTGAGAGGTGAGCAAAAACACAGCGATCTACGGGAAGTTATGAGAGGTGTGCGAAAACATCACCATATATGGCAAGCTATGAGAGGTGTGCGAAAACACAGCGATACAGGGGAAGATATGAGAGGTGCTCGATATCACAGCGATATAGGGGAAGATGTGAGAGGTGCGTGAAAACACGATGATATAGGGGAAGCTATAAGAGGTTGCGAAAACACGGTGATATAGGGGAAGGTATAAGAAATGTGTGAAAACACAGTGATATAGGTGAAGTTATGGGAGGTGCGCGAAAACACGATGATATACATGAAGGTATGAGAGGTGTGTGACAACACGTCGATATAGGCGAGAGTATGAGAGATGAGCGAAAACTCAGCTAAAAAGGGGAAGGTATGAAGGGTGCGCGAGAACACGGCGATATAGGGCAAGGTATGGGAGGTGTACGAAAACACAGCAATATAGGGCAAGGTATGGGATGTGTACGAAAACACGGTGATATAGGGGAATGCATGACAGGTGCGCGAAAACACTGTGATATAGCGGAAGCTATGGGATGTGCGCGAAAACACGGCGATATACGTGAAGGTATGAGAGGTGCGTGAGAACATGTCGATATAGGGGAAGGTATGAGAGGTGCACGAAAACACAGTGATATAGGGCAATGTATGAGAGGCGTGCGAAAACATGCTGATATATGGAAAACCATGGGAAGTGCGTGAAAACAGGGCGATATAGCGGAAGGTATCACAGGTACGCAAAAACACAGTGATGTAGTGGAAGCTATGGGATGTGCGCAAAAACACCGTGATGTAGTGGAAGTGATGAGAGGTGCTCGATAGCACAGCGATGTAGGGGAAGCAATGGGAGGTGCGTGAAAACACAGCCATACGTGGAAGATATGAGAGGTGCACTAAAACACGGCGATATAGTTGAAGGTATGAGAGGTGCATGAAAACACAGTGATATAGGGGAAGCTATGGGAGGTGCAAGAAAACACGGCGATATACCTGAAGGTATGAGAGGTGCGCGAAAACACGTAGGTATAGGGGAAGGAATGGGAGACGAGCTAAAACTCAGCTAAAAAGGGGAAGGTATGAAAGGTGCGCGAGAAAATGACTACATAGGCAAAGCTACGAGCGGTGCGCTAAAACACAGCAATGTCGGGGAGGGTACGAAAGGTCTGCAAAAACACGGCGATGTAGGGGTAGGTATGAGAGGTGGGCTAAAAGACAGTGATAACTGGGAAGCTATGAGAGGTGCACGAGAACACAGCAATATGGGGGATGCTATGGGAGTTGCATGAAATCACAGCGATATAGGGGAAGTGATGAGACTTGCGTGAAAACACAGCGATATAGGGGAAGCTATGGGAGGTGGGTGAAAACACAATGATATTGGGGAAGCTATGAGAGGTGCGTAATACACAGCGATATAGGGTAAGGTACGAGAGTTGTGCAAAATCACAGCGATATAGGGGAAGGTATGGGTGGTGCACGAAAACATGGCGATATAGGGAAAGGTATGAGAGGTGTGCGAAAACAGTGATATAGAGGAATCTATAGGAGGTGCGCGAATACGCAGCAATATATGGGAAGCTATGGGAGGTGCGCAATAACAGAGCGATATAAGGGAAATTATGAGGGGTGCGAGAAAAACAGCGATATAGGGGAAGCTATGGGAGGTGCGTGAAAACACGGCGATATAGGAGAAAGTATGAGAGGAGTACGAAAGCACAGCGATGTACGGGAAGCTATGAGAGGTGCACGAAAACAGTGATATAGCGGAAGCTATGGGAGTTACGCGACAACACAGCAATATAGGGGCAATGTATGGGAGGTGCGCAAAAACACGGCGATATACGTGAAGGTATCAGAGGTGCGTGAAAACACGTCGATATAGGGGAAGGTATGAGAGGTGCAAGAAAATACGGCGATATAGGGGAAACTATAAGAGGTGAGTGAAAACACAGCAATATAGGGGAAGGTATGAGAGGTGTGCGAAAACACAATGATATTGGGGAAACTATAGGGAGGTGCGGGAAAACACAACGATATAGGGTAAGTTATGAGAGGTGCGCGAAAACGCAACAATATAGGGGAAGGTATGAGAGGTGCACGAAAACACAGTGATATAGAGGAATCTATAGGAGGTGTGCGAAAACGCAGTGATATATGGGAAGCTATGGGAAGCGAGCGATAACAGAGCGATATAAGGGACGGTATTAGAAGTGGGAGAAAACACAGCGATATACGTGAAGCTATGAGAGGTGCGTGAAAACACGTCGATAAAGGGGAAGGTATGAGAGGCGCAAGAAAACACGGCGATATATATGGAAGCTATAAGAGGTGAGCGAAAACACAGCAATATAGGGGAAGGTATGAGAGGTGTGCAAAAACACAATGATATTGGGGAAGCTATGGGAGATGCACGAAAACATGGCGATGTACATAAAGCTATGACAGGTGCGGGAAAATGCAACGATATAGGGGAAGGTATGAGAGGTGCGTGAAAACACAGCAATATAGGGAAAGCTATGGGAGGTGCACAAAAACACGGCGATATACGTGAAGCTATGAGAGGTGCGCATAAACACAGCGATTTGGGGAATCTATGAGAGGTGCACAAAAACATTGCAATATATGTTAAACTATGAGAGGTGTACGAGAACAAAACGATATGGGGAAGGTGTGGGAGGTGCACAAAAACACGGCGATACAGGGGAAGGTATGAGAGGTGAGCGAAAACACAGCGATATAGTGGAAGGTATGAGATCTGCGCAAAAACACAGCAATATAGGGGAAGGTATGGTAGGTGCGTGAAAACGGCGTTATTGGGGAAGGATTTGGAGGTGCACAAAAACACAGCGATTAGGAGAATCTATGGGAGGTGCACGAAAACACAGCGATATAGGGGAAGGTATGAGAGGTGTGCGAAAACACAGCGATATAGCGGGAGGTATGAGAGGTGTGCAAAAACACAGTCATATAGAGGATTCTATAGGCGGTGCGCAAAGACGCAGCGATATATGGGAAGCGATGGGAGGTGCGCAATGACAGAGCAATATAGGGGAAGGTATGAGGGGAGCGAGAAAACATAGCGATGTAGGGGAAGCTATGAGAGGTGCACGAAAACACGGCGATATACGTGAAGCTATGAGAGGTGCGTGAAAACATGACGATATAGGGGAAGGTATGAGAGATTAGCAAACTCAGCTAAATAGGGGAAGGTATGAGTGATGCGCGAGAACATGGCGATATAGGCAAAGCTATGAGAGTTGAGCAAAAACACAGCAATATAGGGGAAGGTATGCGAGGTACACGAAAACACAGCGATATAGGGGAAGCTATGAGAGGTGCGCATAAACACCGATTTGGGGGAATCTATGAGAGGTGCACACAAACATTGCAATATATGTTAAGCTATGAGAGGTGTACGAGAACACAGCGATATAGGGGAAGGTGTGGGAAATGCACGAAAACACGGCGATACAGGGGAATGTATGAGAGGTGAATGAAAACACAGCGATATAGGGGAAGGGATGGGAGATGCACGAAAACACGGCGATATGGGGGAAGGTATGAGAGGTGCGTAAAAACATGTCGATATAAGGGAAGGTATGAGAGATGAGGGAAAACAGTTAAAAAGGGGAAGGTATGAGTGATGTGCGAGAACACGGCGATATAGGCAAAGCTATGAGAAGTGAGCAAAAACACAGCGATATAGGGGAAGGTATGCGAGGTCTGTGAAAACACGGCGATATAGGCTTAGCTGTGAGAGGTGCGCGTAAACACAGCAATTTAGGGAATCTATGAGAGGTGCACGAAAACATTGCAATATATGTTAAGCTATGAGATGTGTACGAGAACACAGCAATTATAGGGGAAGGTGTGGGAGGTGCACGAAATCACAGCGATATATGGGAAGGTATTAGAGGTGTGCAAAAACACAGCGATATAGGGGAATATATGGGAGGTGCGCGAAACCAGAGCGATATAATGGAAGGTATGGGTGGTGCACGAAGACACTGCAATATAGGGGGAGGTATGAGACGTGTGCGAAAACACAACGATATAGAGGAATCTATAGGAGGTGCGCGAAAATGCAGCGATATATGGGAAGCTATGGGATGTGCGCAATAACATAGCGATATAGGGGAAGGTATGAGGGGTGCGAGAAAACACAGCAATGTTGGAGAAGCGATGAGAGGTGCACAAAAACTCAGCAATATAGAGGATGGTATGAGCGGAGAGTGAAAACGCAGGGATATAGGGGTAGATATGCAAGATGCATGAAAACACACTGATATAGGGAAGGTATGAGAGCTGCGCGAAAACACAACGATATAGGGGAAGGTATGAGAGGTGCGTGAAAACATAGTGATATAGAGGAATCTATAGGAGGTGCGCGAAAACGCAGTGATATATGGGAAGCTATGGGAAGTGAGCGATAACAGAGCGATATAGGGGACGGTATCAAAGGTGGGGGAAAACACAGCGATATAGGGGAACCTATGGGAGATGTGTGAAAACATTGCGATATAGGAGAAGGTATTAGCTTCCCCAACATCGCTGTGTTTTCTCACACCTCTCATACCTTCCCCTATATCGTTGTGTTTTCGCAGACCTCTCATACCTTCATGTATATCGCAGTGTTTTTGCGCTCCTCCCATAGCTTCCCCTATATCACTGTTTTCGCGCACCTCTCATACCTTCCCGTATATCGCTGTGTTTTTGCGCACCTCCCATACCTTCCTCTCTATTGCTCTATTTTCGCGCACCTCTCATACCTTCACCTATATCGCTGTGCTTTCATGCACCTCCCATAGCTTCCCCTAAATTGCTGTGTTTTCTCACACCGCTCATACCTTCTCCTTTCTCGCTCTGTTTTCATGCACCTCAAATAGCTTCCCATCGATCGCTGTGTTTTCGTGCACTTCTGGTTGCTTCCCCTGTATTGCTGTGTTTTCGCGCACCTCTCATATCGTCCCTTATATCGCTGTGTTTTTGCTCACCTCTCATAGCTTTACCTATATCGCCGTGTTCTCACGCACCTATTATACCTTCCCCTTTTTAGCTGAGTTTTCCCTCATCTCTCATTCTTCCCCTATATCGAAGTGTTTTCACGCACCTCTCATACCTTAATGTATATCACCGTGTTTCTGTGCACCTCCCATACCTTCCCCTATATAACTGTGTTTTCGTGCACCTCTCATACCTTCCCCTATATTGCCGTGATTTTACTCACTTCCCATACATTCCCCTATATCGCTGTGTTTTCGCGCACCTCCCATAGCTTCCCCTATATCGCTCTGTCTCACGCACCTCCCATAGTTTCCCATATATCACCGTGTTTTTGCGCACCTCTCAAAACCTTCCCCTATATCGCTGCGTTATCACGTACCTCTCATAGCATCCCCTGTATCACTGTGTTCTTGTGCACCCCTCATAGCTTTCCATATATTGTTCGGTGTTCGCACACTTCTCATAGATTTCCCCAAATCGCTGTGTTTTCGCGCACCTCTCATAGCTTCCCCTTTTTAGCTGAGTTTTCGCTCATCTCTCGTACCTTCCCCTGTATCGACTTGTTTTCACGCACCTCTCGTACCTTCACGTATATCGCCATGTTTTCGTGCACCTCCCATTGCTTCCCCCATATCACTGTTTTCTCGCGCACCTCTCATACCTTCCCCTATATCGCCGTGTTTTCACGCACCTCCCATACCCTCCCCTCTATCACTGTATATTCGCACACCTCTCATAGCTTTCCATAGATTGCAATGTTTTCGCGCACCTCTCATAGCTTCCCCCAAATCTCTGTGTTTTCGCGCACCTCGCATAGCTTCCCCCATATCGTGGTATTTTCGTGCACCTCTCATACCTTCTCCTAAATCGTTGTGTTTTTGCTCACCTCTCATAGCTTTGCGTATATCTCCATGTTCTCGCGCACATCTCATACCTTCCCCTATATCAACGTGTATTCACGCAGCTTTCATACCTTACCCTATATCGCCGTGTTTTCGCAGACCTCTCATACTTTCTCCTATATTGCTGTGTTTTAGTGCACCTCTCATACCTTCCCCGTATGGCTATGTTTTCATGCACCTCTCATAACTTCCCCTATGTCGCTGTGCTCTCGTGCACCTCCAATCACTTCCCCTATATCGCTCTGCTTTCACACTCCTCCCATAGCTTCCCCTACATCGCTGTGTTTTTGCGCACTTCTCATACCTTCCCCTATACCGCCCTGTTTTCACGCACCTCCCATAGTTTCCCATATATCGCTGTGTTTTCGCGCACCTTGCATTGCTTCCCCTGTATCGTTGTGTTTTCACTCACCTCCCATAGCTTCCCATTTTCTGCCGTGTTTTCGCGCACCTCCCATAGCTTCCCATTTTTCGCTGTGTTTTAACGCACCTCAAATCGCTTCCCATATATTGTGATGTTTTCGCGCACCTCTCATAGCTTCCCCTATGTTGCCGTGTTTTCGCGCACCTCTGGTAGCTTCCCATATATGGATGTGTTTTCACTCACCTCTTATAACTTCCCCTATATCGCTGTGTTTTTGCGCACCTCTCATGCCTTCCCCTATATCTCTGTGTTTTTGCTCACCTCTCATAGCTTTTCCTATATCGCCGTGTTCTCGTGCACCTATTATAACTTCCCCTTTTACCTGAGTTTTCCCGCATCTTCCACTATATCGACGTGTTTTCACGCACCTCTCATTCCTTTCCCTATTTCGCTGTTTTTTCACGCACCTCCCATAGCTTCCCATTTTTTGCTGTGTTTTCGCGCACCTCTCATAGCTTCCCGTATATTGCGATGTTTTCGCGCACCACTCAGGGCTTCCCCAACATCGCTGTGTTTTTGCACACCTCCCATAGCTTCCGCTGCATCGCTATGTTTTTGCGCACCTATCATAGCTTCCTCTATATCACGGTGTATTCGCGCACCTCTCATTTCTTCCCCTATATCGCTGTATTCTCCTGCAGCTCTCATATCTTCCCCTATATCGCTATGTTTTTGCACACCTCCCATAGCTTCCCATGTACCCCCGTATTTTTCCGCACCTGTTATAGTTTCCCTGACATTGATCCATTTTTGCGTACCTCTCATAACTTCGGCTATATCACTGTGTTTTCATAGATTACTCATACCTTCCCCTTATCGCTGTGTTTTTGCTCACCTCCCATAGCTTCCTCTACATCGCTGTGTTTTTACACACCTCTCGTTGCTTCCCCTATATCGCCGTATTTTCGTGCACCTCTCATACTTCCCCTATATCGCCGTGTTTTCGCGCACCTCTCATACCTTCCCCTATATCGCCGTGTTTTCACGCAACTCGCATACCTCCCCCTATATCGCCGTATTTTGGTGCACCTCTCATATCCTCCCCTATATCACCTTATTTTTGCGCGCCTCTCATACCTTCCCCTATATCGCTGTGTTCTCCCGCAGCTCTCATACCTTCCCCTATATCGCTGTGTTTTTGCGCACCTTCCATAGCTTCCCCTGCATCCCAGTTTTTTTCCGCACCTGTCATAGTTTCCCTGACATTACTTTGTTTTCGCGTGCCTCTCATAGCTTCCGCATATCGCTGTGTTTTCGTTCACCTCTCATATCTTCCCCTATATCACGTTGTATTCGCGCGCCCCTGATGACTATCCCTATATCGCTGTGTTTTCGCGCACCTCCCATAGCTTCCCCTGCATCGCTGTGTTTTTGCGCACCTCTCATACCTTCCCCTATATCGCTGTGTTTTTGCGCACCACCCATAGCTTCCCCTGTATCCCCGTGTTTTCATGCACCTCTCATTCCTTCCCCTATATCGCTGCGTTTTCCCACACCTCCCATAGCTTCCCCTACATTGATGAGTTTTTTCGCACCTCCCATACCTTCCCCAACATCGCCGTGTTTTCCGCACCTGTTATAGTTTCCCTTATATCACTGTGTTTTCGCGCACCTCTCATAGCTTCCCCTATATTGCTGTGTTTTTGCGCACCTCAAATATCTTCACCAACATCGCCATGTTTTCACGCACCTCTCATACTTTCCCCTATATCGCCGTGTTTTCGCGCTCCTCTCATACCTTCCTGGTTTTCACTGTGTTATCGCACACCTCTCATAGCTTCCCCTCTATCGCTGTGTTCTCGTGCACCTCTCATAGCTTTCCATATATTGCAATGTTTTCGCGCACCTCTCATAGCTTACCTCAAATTGCTGTGTTTTCGCGCACCTCTCATAACATCACGTATTTCAACATTTTTCCACGCACCTCCCATAGCTTCCTCTATATCACTGTGTTTTCGCGCACCTCTCATACCTTCCCCTATATCGCCGTGTTTTCGCGCACCTCCCATACCTTCCCCTATATCGCTGTGTTTTCACTCACCTCTTATACCTTTCCCTATATCGCCGTGTTTTCGTGCACCTCCCATACCTTCCCCTCTATTGCTGTGTTGTCGCGTACCTCACATAGCTTCTGGTATATTGCTGTTTTTGCGCACCTCTCATAGCTTCCCCTAGATAGCTGTGTTTTCACGCACCTCTCATAGCTTCCCCTATATCGCTGTATTTTCTCGCACCTCTGCTACCTTCCCCTATATCGCTGTGTTTTCCTGCACCTCCCATCGCTTCCCCAATATCATTGTGTTTTCGTTCACCTCTTATAGCTTCTCCTATATCGACGTGTTTTCGTGCACCTCTCATACCTTCCCCTATATCGACATGTTTTCACGTACCTCTGATACCTTCACGTATATCGCCGTGTTTTCGTGCACCTCCCATTCCTTCCCCTTATTGCTGTGTTTTCGGGCACCTCTCATATCTTCACGTATATCGCTGTGTTTTTGCGCACCTGTCATACCTTCCCCTAAATCGCTGTGATATCGTGCTCCTCTCATACTTTCTCCAATATCGCTATGTTTTCACGCATCTCCTATAGATTCCCCTACATAGCTGTTTTTTTGCGCACCTCGCATACCGTCCCCTGTATCGCCCTGTTTTCACTCAGCTCCCATAGCTTCCCCTATATTGCCGTGTTTTCATGCACCTCTCATTCATTCCCCTATATTGCTGTGATTTCGCACAACTCCCATAGCTTCCCCAAAATCATTGTGTTTTAGAACACTCTCATACCTTCCCCATATCGCTTTGCTTTCGCCCACCTCCCATAGCTTCCCCTGTATTGCTGTGTTTTGTTGCACCTCTTATTCCTTCCCCTATATCGCTGTGATTTCGCACAACTAACATAGCATCCCTTATATCGCTGTGTTCACGCGCATCTCTCATAGCTTCCTGATTATCACTGTCTTTTCGCCCACCTCTCATACCTACCCCTACATCGCCATGTTTTCGCGGACCGCTCGTACCCTCCCCTATATTGCTGCTTTTAACGCCCCTCTCATCACTTCTCCTGCATTGCTCTGCTTTCACGCACCACCCATATCTTCCCATACGTCGCTGTGTTTTTGAGGACCTGTCATACCTGCCCCTATATCGTCCTGTTTTCACGCACCTCCCCTAGATTCCAATTTATCACTGTGTTTTCTCGCACCTCTCATAGCTTCCCCTATATCACTGTGTTTTCGCGCAGCTCTCAGACCTTCCCCTATATCACCGTGTATTCGTGCACCTCCCATACCCTATCCTATATTGCTGTGTTTTCCCGCACCTCCCATAGCTTTCCCAATATCATTGTGTTTTCGCACACCTCTCATACCTTCCCCTATATTGCTGTGTTTTCGCTCGCCTCTTATAGCTTCCCCTATATCGCCGTTTTGTTGCAGCTCTCATACCTTCCCCTATAACGATGTGTTTTCACGCACCTCTGATACCTTCACGTATATCGCCATGTTTTCGCGCAACTCCCATACACTTCCCTATATCGCAGTTTTTTCGTGCACCACCCATACCTTCGCCTATATCGCTGTGTTTTCACGCTCCTTCCATAGATTCCCCTATATCGCTGTGTTTTTGCACACCTCTCATACCTTCCCCTATATCGCCCTGTTTTCACACACCTCCCATAGCTTCCCCGATATCGCTGTGTTTTCACACACCTCTCATCCCTTTCCCTATATCGCTGTGATTTCGCACAACACCCATAGCTTCCCCTATATCACTGTGTTTTCACGCACCTCTCATACCTTACCCTATATCGTAGTGTTTTCCCGCACCTCCCACAGCTTCCCCAATATCATTGTGTTTTCGCACACCTCTCATACCTGCCCCTATATCGCTGTGTTTTCTCCCACCTCCCATAGCTTCCCTGTATCGCTGTGTTTTCAAGCACCTCTCATCACTTCCCCTATATCGCTGTGATTTCGCACAACTCCCATAGCATCCCCTATAACGCTTTCTATTCGCCGACCTCTCATACCTACTCCTATATCGCCGTGTTTTCGCAGACCTCTCGTACTCTTCCCTATATTGCTGTGTTTTAGCACACCTCTCATCACTTCCCCTATATCGATCTGCTTTCGCGCACCTCCCATAGCTTCCCCTACATCACAGTGTTTTTGAGCACCTCTCATACATTCCCCTATATCGCCGTGTTTTCACGCACCTCCCATAATTTCTCACATATCGCCATGTTTTTGCGTACCTCTCATACGTTCCCCTTTTTCACTGTGTTATTGCGCACACTCTCATAGCTTCCCATCTATCGCTGTGTTCTCGTGCACCTCTCATAGCTTTCCATATATTGCAATATTTTTGCGCACCTCCCATAGATTCCCCTATATCGCTGTGTTTTCACCCACCTCTCATCCCTTCCCCTATATCGCTGTGATTTTGCAAAACTCCCATAGCTTCCCCTACATCGCTATGTTTTCGCGCACATCTCATACTTTACCCTATATTGCTGTGTTTTCGCTCACCTCTTATAGCTTCCCCTATATCGCCGTGTTTTCGTGCACCTCTCATACCTTCCCCTATATCGACATGTTTTCATGCACCTCTGATACCTTCACGTATATGGCCGTGTTTTTGCACACCTCCCATACCTTCCCCTATATTGCTGTGTTGTCGCGTACCTCTCATACTTTCTTCTATATCGCAATGTTTTCACGCACCTCCCACAGCTTCCCTTATATCGCTGTGTTTTCTCCCACCTCTGATACCGTCGCCTGCATCACTCTGTTGTCGCGCACCTCCCATACCTTCCCATACATCGCTGTGTTTTCCTGCTCCTCTCATATTTTCCCCTATATTGCCATGTTTTCACGCACATCCCATAGCTTCCCCTACATCACTGTGTTTTCTCGCACCCCTCATTCGTTCCCCTATATCGCTCTGTTATCTAGCATCTCCCATAGCTTCCCATATACAGCTGCATTTTTGCACACCTCCCATAGATTCCTCTATATCATTGTGTTTTCGCGTACCTCTCATACCACCCCCTATATCACTGTTTTTTCATGCATCTTGCATACCTACCCCTATATCCCTGCATTTTCACGCTCCGCTTATACCGTACTCTATATTGCTGAGTTTTCGTGCACCTCTCATCGCTTCCCCTGTATCGACGTGTTTTCACGCACCTCACATACCTTCACGTATATCGCCGTGTTTTTGCGCACCTCCCATAGCTTCCCCTATATCACTTTCTTCGCGCACCTCTCATAACTTCCCCTATATCGCTGTGTTTTCGGGCACCTCCCATAACTTCCCCTATATCGCTGTGTTTTTGTGCACCTCTCATACCTTCCCCTATATCGCTGTGATTTTGCACTCCGCCCATAGCTTCCCCTATATTGCTGTCTTTGCTCACCTCTCATATCTTCCCCTGTATCGTCATGTTTTCGTGCTCCTCCCATACCTTCCCGTACATCGCTGTGTTATCGTGCTTCTTTCATACTTTCTCCTATATCACCGTTGTTACGTACCCCGTAACTGGGTTGCCAAACCAGCAGAAATGGACCACTTAGTTGGAGTCTGGATTACTGGAACTAAGAAAGTTTTATTAAAGAAATAAGCAACACAGAACTCTAATCAAAAGGATATAAATGCAACAGTGTAGCAATGATAAAACACACACGTACACAGAACTAGGATAATAGGATCAATCAAGCTCTATCGCAGTCTAGGGGTAAATGATCAGTTTCAAGTGACACAAAGTTCAGTTCAATTTAGTTCAGTTCAGTTCGCAGTAATCGCGGTCGTGCCATTGAGGTGGGGAGAAGAGAGAGAGAGAACGAATGAATATGCAAATCGGATTCCAAACAGACCTTCGATATTCCTCGCAGTTAGCTTTCGGGCGAGCTCTTTCTAATGTCTTCTGAGGTCACCGACTGTGACCCCTCCGTTCCAGATATGATCGTTCTTCTGCAGTGAACCCGGCACCCAGGCAAGGGTGGACACACACACCAGGTTCCCGCCGACCCGTACCTTTCTACCCTGTGTGTCTATGGCTGATCCCGCGGTCTGACCTCCAAAACACCCACCAACTTGTGGGGGCACACCGCTTCCAGGGTCTCGTTACCTCGTGGAATCGTGTGTCTGTTGCCTTAGCGAACCTGTCCATTTTTATCCCCCTGCTGTGGTATCGCTTGTCCATCAAACTTCAAACAGTTCAGGGTTCAAAGCCACCGGTCTCTGACAATACTTGGAACCGTGTCTCCTTTCGGTAATCTCTCTCGTCTCTCTCTTACTTGCACCTTGCATGTTCCCCCATTGTCCTCTTATCGGCATCAATCTTCTGATAACTGGTTCTTTTGTCACATCCCTATCCTTCAAAGGACTTTTACCGGGGTAAAAATAATAGGCAGGAATACATTCTTAGATACACACAAATATACATGGTCATCGGCTATTTGGATAATACGGAGAATTTTAAGTTGTCAACACCTGGACAGACAGTCAGCAATTACATTTTTAGTTCCTTTTATATGTGTAATTTTAATAATCCTCTAAAACCAGGCTCCAACTTAGCAAACTTCATAGTGGCCAAAAACACTAATGAATTGTGATCAGTGTAACTTCTCGGTGGATTTCGCCCCGGACACAGATAACAAGGGTTGTCCCATACCAACTTAGCATTCTTTGGCAAGGGCTTAGTAAGAGGGTGGGTACTATCCGCAAAGTTGTTTTTTTTTTCTGCAAAACTTCCGATAGTACCCCACCATCTCCAAGAGCCTTCTTCGGGCTCTCTTGTCTGTCGGGGTGGGGACTTCAGAGACAGCCCGCACCTTAGCTTGCATCGGAGCCAGCTGCCCCTGTCCTACTACAAATCCCAGATAAGTGACCTTCGCGCGGCCGAACTCACTTTTTGCGAGGTTCACTGTCAGGCTGGCTTCAGACAGCCATTTAAACAGCTCCTCTACCGCCATAATGTGCTCCCCCCACATGTCACTCCAGACCACTACATCGCCAATATACACTTCTGTGCTCTTTAGCCCGTTTGTGACTGAATTAATCATTCTATAGGAGTGTTGCTCACTAGGCTGCCTGATGTGGCAACAGCTCCATGTCCCAGCTCCTTGCATCACCTCGGGACACCTGAACCTACGTGGGCGTGTCGTTTAATTAGCTCTCTTAGAGGTTCACTTTGTTCGGGGGTTAAGGGAGAGAACTCAACAGCAAAGTCGGTCAACACAATAGTGTTCTCCCATCTGGTCAGCACCACACTTATCTTTTCAAAATGGGTTTTCCCCTTATCAGGTGGCACCCTAGCCTCATTAATTTTCATGATATCACCAGTTAGATCTGTTTTCTGATCGTGGCGAGCTTTTAACATGTTAATAGCCTCTAACTGTGTTAACTCACGTCTACAATAGTCAGTAACATCCTTCCTCCTGTGCAGCCAGTAAAACTCTTTCATGATTCTGCCGACTGTTTTCCTCCCCCCAAAATGTCCACCGAGGGGTATCTTGTGGGCCAGGTTAAGAATCTCATCCCCATAAATTATTGGCACCATCCCCCATTCCTCATCTGCGGGCACGGCACTTGGTCTCCCTTTCTTCCTTAGCACTCCCTCCTCCACACAAGAGCCTGCTGGCTCTCTTTTTAATTCTGCTTCAGAGAGAGTTGTATCCGCCGAAACCCGCAGCTCCTCGTCTCGCTCCTGTATCTGTACAAAGTCCTTCCTTGCTAATGCTAAATCAGCCTCACCTCCCTCACTTCCTCCTGTTTCACTACACTCCTTCTTTTCACTTTCTACCTCCCCCTGGTACAAGAAACATCTCAGCTAACTCTATATCAGCCTCTGCAGCCTTTCTGGACACAGGCCGAGTCACTGCGCAACCAGGATGAACCTGTGAGTCCATGGGCGGGGCCTCAATGCTGGCAGGCTGGCCTGTCAGTTTTATTGCTGAGAACACATTTCCGCTGGCGAGGTCATTACCGAGTAAGACTTCCACGCCTTTCATCGGTAGTTCGGGCCTCACCCCGATCGTGACCGGTCCAGAGACCAAGTCGCTTTATAGGTGTATCTGGTACAAGGGTACTGCCTCAGTCCCTTTCCCAATGCCTTTTATGACCCTGACTTTCCCAGTCTCAGTCTCTGAATGAAAGTCTAACACACTCTTTAATATCAATGACTGACACACTCCCATGTCTCTCCAGATCCGCACTGGAACTGGGTTTAACCCCTCCTTCACCGACACCCATCCGGCCGAGATAAACCTCTCGCGCCCTTCCTGAACATTGTTAGCCCTCTCCTAGCAGTTTGCTTACCAGCTCAATACAGCCAGTCGGAAACGCCGCCTTTCCCTTTCCCGTCTCCTTCTTTGGGGCAAAGCACCTGAACGCAAAGTGTCCGACTTTCCCACAATTATTACATACGACCCCAGGAGACTTCCTACCAGACTGCTCCCGGTCTACCTTATCCTTCTCAGTAGTCCCCGGCTTACTTACTGACCTTTCTGGCGGACTCTCCCCACCGTCCTGACTACCCTTCTGGTAGCCTTTACTTGGAGTAAACTTCGTTTTATGTGTCAACGTGTACTCATCCGCTAACTTAGCAGTTGCGGCTGAAGTGTCTGCCTCTTTCTCATCGAGGTAGGGTCTCATACCGTCAGGGACACAACCTTTAAACTGCTCAATCAGGATCAGCTGTAACAGTCTGTCATAATCCACATTTACCCCCTTCGAGGCGCACCAATGCTCACAATATGTCTGCATCTCACGGGCAAACTCTAAATACGTGCAGTCCCACTGCTTCCTCGCATTCCGGAACCTCTGCCGGTGTGCCTCCGGGACCAACTCATAAATCCTGAGGATGGCCTCTTTCACCACCTCATACCTCTGGGCATCTTCCGCGGACATCGGTATCGTCAAATGGGGGAACCAGCCTAACCTCCTGGGTCGCCCGGAACCCTCCACCTTGGTTCGGCACGAGCCCCCTGCTCTGCCCTTATCTTTAACATTTCCAGCTCAAATTCCCTTTCCCTCTGTTTCTCTTCTCGCTCCAACTGCCTCTCTTCTTGTTCTAACTGTTTCTCTTCGTGTTCTAGCTGCCGTACCTGGAACTCATGCTCGAGTCTCAATTTTTCAAGCTGCACCTGTACTGCGTCTCCACCAGGTTTTCCAATAGATATCACCTCCAGCTCCCCTTGGGGAAACACACCTTTAGATACATAGTGCTCTACGATAGCTCTGTGTATCTGCGAGAAAACAGAAGCTATGAGAGGTGCGCGAAAACAGTGATATAGCGGAAGCTATGGGAGGTGTGCGAAAACAGCGATGTAGAGGACAGTATGAGCGGAGAATGAAAAAGCAGGGGTAGAGGGGTAGATATGCAAGATGCACGAGAACACAGCGATATAGGGGAAGGTATGAGAGGTGCGCGAAAACACAGCAATATAGGGGAAGGTATGGGAGGTATGCTAAAACACAGCGATATGGGGAAGCTATGGGAGCTGCGTGAAAACAGGGCGATAAAGGGGAAGGTATGAGAGGTGCACGAAAACACGGCGATATAGGGGAAGCTATAAGAGGTGAGCGAAAACACAGCAATATAGGGGAAGGTATGAGAGGTGTGCTAAATCACAGCGATATAGGGGAAGCTATGGGAGCTGCGTGAAAACAAGGCGATAAAGGGGAAGGTATGAGAGGCGCACGAAAACACGGCGATATAGGAGAAGGTATTAGAAGTACGCGAAAACACAGCGATGTTGGGGAAGTTTTGAGAGGTGCGCGAAAACAGCGATATAGCGGAAGCTATGGGAGGTACGCGACAACACAGCAATATAGGGGAAGATATGGGAGGTGCGCGAAAACACTGCGATATACGTGAAGGCATCAGATGTGCGTGAAAACACGGCGCTATACGGGGAAGCTATAAGAGGTGAGCGAAAACACAGCAATATAGGGGAAGGTATGAGAGGTCTGCGAAAACACAATGATATTGTGGAAGCTATGGGAGGTGCGGGAAAAGGTAATGATATAGGGTAAGGTATGAGAGGTGCGCGAAAACACAGCAATATAGGGGAAGCTATGGGAGGTGCACGAAAACACTGTGATATACATGAAGCTATGAGAAGTGCGTGACAACACGTCGATATAGGAGAAGGTATGAGAGATTAGCGAAAACTCAGCTAAAAAGGGGAAGGTATGAGTGATGCGCGAGAACATGGCGATAGAGGCAAAGCTATGAGAGGTGAGCAAAAATACAGCGATATAGGGGAAGGTATGAGAAGTGCGCAAAAACACAGCGAGTTGGGGGAACCTATGAGAGGTGCACGAAAACATTGCAATATATGTTAAGCTATGAGAGGTGTACAAGAACACAACGATATAGGGGAAGGTGTGGGAGGTGCATGAAAACACGTCGATATAGGGGAAGTTATGAGAGGTGCGCAAAAACACAGCAATTTGGGGGAAGATATGAGAGGTGTGCGAAAACATCGCAATATATGGGAAGCTATGAGAGGTGCGCGAAAACACGGCGAAAAATGGGAAGCTATGGGAGGTGCGTGAAAACACATCGATACAGTGGTAGGTATGAGAGGCGCATGAAAACACAACGATATAGGGGAAGGTATGCGAGGTACGCGAAAACATAGCAATACAGGGGAAGCTATGAGAGGTCTGCGAAAACACGGAGATATAGGGGCAGGTCTGAGAGGTGCGCAAAAATACTTCGATACAGAGGAAGCTACAAAAGGTGCGCAAATCACCACGATATAGGGGAAGGTATGACAGGTGTGCGAAAACACAGCAATATAGGGGAATGTATGGGAAGTGCGTGAAAACACAGCGATATAGCGGAATGTATGAGAGATGCGCAAAAACACAATGATACAGGGAAAGCAATGGGAGGTGCACAAACACACGGTGATATATGTGAAGGTATGAGGAGTGCTTGAAAACACGTCGATATAGGGGAAGTGATGAGAGGTGCGCTAAAACACAGCGATATAGGGGAAGGTATGAGAGGTGCATGAAAACACAGTGATACAGGGGAAGGTATGATAGGCACGCGAAAACACAGCGATATATCGGAAACTATGGGAGGTGCGTGAAAACGCGGTGAAAGAGGGAAAGTTATGAGAGGTGGCGAAAACACAGCGATATAGGGGAAGCTATGAGAGGTCTGCGAAAAAACGCATTATAGGGGCAGGTATGAGAGGTGTGCAAAAACACATCGATAAGTGGAAGCTATGAGAGGTGCACAAAAACACAACGACATAGGGGAAGGTGTGCGATGTGCGCGAAAACACAGCGATATAGGGGAAGGTATGAGAGGTGTGTGAGAACACATCGATACAGGGGAAGCTACAAGAGGTGTGCGAACACATCGATATTGTGGAAGATATTAGGGTGCACAAAAACACAACGATATAGCGGAAGGTATGCGAGGTGCGCGAAAACACAGCGATATAGGGGAAGCTATGAGAGGGGAGCATTATCTCAGCGATATATGGGACGGTATGAGAGGTGCACAAAAACACAGCGATATAGGAGAAGCTATGGGAGGTGCGCGAAAACATAGCGATATAAGGAAATCTAAGAAACGTGCGCGAAAACGCAGCGATATATGGGAAGCTACGAGAGGTGCACGAAAGCACAGCAATACAGTGGAAGCTATGGGAGGTGCACGAAAACACAGCCATACTGGGGAAGCTTTGAGAAGTGCGTGAGAACACGGCGATATATGGCAAAGCTATGAGAGGTCAGCAAAAGCACTGCGATCTAGGGGAAGGTATGAGAGGTGCGCGAAAACACAACAATATAGGGGAAGCTATGGGAGGTGCGCGAAAACATAACGATATAGGGAAAGCTCTCGTAGCTTCCTATATATCGCTGCGTTTCCGCGCACGTAAACACAGCAATATTGGGGAAGCTATGGGAGGTGTGTTAAACACTGCATTATAGTAGAAAGTATGAGAGGTGCACGAAAACACAGCGTTATATGGGAAGCCATGGGAAGTGCACGACAACAGAGCGATATAGGGCAAGGTATCAGAGGAGTAAGAAAAGACAGCGATATAGGGGAAGCTATGGGAGGTGTGCGAAAACATGGCGATAGAGGGGACGTTATGTGATGTGCGCGAAAACACAGCGATATAGGGGAAGGTATCAGAGGTGTGCGAAAACACAATGATATTGGGGAAGTTATGGGAGGTGCGGGAAAGCACAGCGATATAGGAGAAGGTATGAGAGGTGCACGAAAACACAGCGATACAGGGGAATCTATGGGAGGTGCGCGAAAACATAGCGATTTGGGGGAAGCTATGAGAGGTGCACGAGAACACAGTGATATAGGGGAGGGTATGATAGGCATGCGAAAACAGAGCGATGTAGGGGAACCTATGGGAGGTGCATAAAAACACAGCGATATAGGGGAAGTTATGAGAGGTGCGCGAAAACACATCGATATATAGGAAGCTATGGGAGGTGCATGAAAACAGAATGATATAGGGGAAGGTATGAGAGGTGCGCGAAAAGACAGCGATATAGGGTAAGGTTATGAGCGGTGAGAGAAAACACAGCGATATATGGGAAGCCATGGGAAGTGCACGACGACAGAGCGATATAGAGCAAGGTATCAGAGGAGTGAGAAAAGACAGCGATATAGGGGAAGTTATGAGAGGAGTGCGAAAACATTGCCATATATGGCAAGTGTTACGTACCCCGTAACTGGGTTGCCAAACCAGCAGAAATGGATCACTCAGTTGGAGTCTGGATTACTAGAACTAAGAAAGTTTTATTAAAGAAACAAGCAACACTGTAATCGAAAGGATAATAAATGCAACAGTTCAGCAATGATAAACACACATGTGCACAGAATTAAGATAACAGCATCAATCAAGCTCTATCGTTGTCTAGGGGTAAATGACTAAATTCAAAATGACAAAGTTCAGTCCAATTTAGTAGTTCAGTTCGCAGTAATCGTTGCCATGGCGATGGACAACGTGGGGGGAGAGAGAGAGAGAGAGAACGGGAACGACTGATCATTCAGACACGGCTTCCACTCACAGACCGGCGATATGGCTCACAAGCAGCTTTCCGGGCAAGTCCTTGGTGATGTCACCTGAGGTCACCGACTGTGACCCCTCCTCCAGATGCGGTCGATCCTCTGCAGTGAACCCGGCACCCAAGCAAGGGCGGACACACACCGGGTTCCCGCTGATCGTACCTTTCCACCCTGTGCGTTGTCCGGTACTTCCCACCGACTCGTGAGAGGCGCACCGCTTCCAGGGTCTCGTTACCTCGGGTGTCGTGTGTGTCTGCCTTAGCGAACCTGTCCCTTTTGATCCCCCTGCTGGGGTATCGCCTGTCCATCACTTCAAACAGTTCAGGGTTCAAAGGGGGAGCCGCTCCAGACAGCTCTCTCTCTTGTCCCTTCATTACACATCTTCAGATCGCCTGTCCATCACTTCAAACAGTTCAGGGTTCAAAGGGGGAGCCGCTCCAGACAGCTCTCTCTCTTGTCCCTTCATTACACATCTTCAGATCGCCTGTCCATCACTTCAAACAGTTCAGGGTTCAAAGGGGGAGCCGCTCCAGACAGCTCTCTCTCTACACATCTCCAGATGCTGTTTCATTGTGTCCCTTATCTCTCTCTTGAAGACAGGTGGCAGACCAACTGCTGATCACACAGCACAGCTAACATCTTATCTGTGTGTATTCTTGTCACACTTACCCCCTTTAAGGATTTTTACCAGGAGGTAAAAATTACAAACATGAATACATTATTTGATACACGCACAAATATACATCTTTATCAGCTATTCGGCTAACACAGCGAGTTTGAAGTTGCCAGCACCTTGACAGACAGTCATCACATTTTCTGTTCCTTTTACATGTGTTATTAATAATCCCTTAGACCAGGCTCCAACTCAGCAAACTTCATAGTGGCCAAAAACACTGATGAATTTCGATCAATGTAACCTCTCATTTGGTTTTGTCCCGGACCACAATAACAAGGGTCGTCCCATTCCGACTCAGTTTTCTCTCGCAAGGGCTTAGTAGGAGGGGGAGGGGTAGAGCCGCAGAGTTATTGCAAAACTTCCTACAGTACCCCACCATCTCCAAGAGCCTTCTGAGGGCCCTCTTGTCTGTCGGGGTTGGGAGGTCAGCGATAGCCTGCACTGTACCTTGCATCGCTGCCAGCTGCCCCGGTGTCACCACAATTCCCAGGTAAGTGACCCTCGGGTGGCCGAATTCATTTTTTTTTCAAGGTTCACTATCAAACTGGCTTCAGACAGCCGTATTAAATTGCCAATACACACCTCTGTGTTCATCAGTCCTTTAGTCACTGAATTACTCATTATATATGAATGTTGTTTGCTAGGCTAATCTATTGTAACAGACATCACCCAACGTCCCAGTTCTTTGCATCGCCTCGGGACAATCAAGCGCACAGGTGCGAGTCGTTTAATTACTTCTGCGAAAGATTCGCTTTGTTCGGGGATTAAGGGAGAGACCTTATCAGTAAACCTGGCCAAAACAATAGCCTTCTCCCATCTGATCGATCCCATACTAATCTTTTTAAAATGGTTCTCTCCTCTTATCAGGGGGCCCCTAGCTTCATTGATTTCCACGCTAACACCGACTAGGTTTGTTAGCATATCAAGAGCCTGTGATCGTCTCAGTTCGCGTCGGTCATGATCAATAACATCCTTCCCCCTGGGCAGCCGGAAAACCTCTTTCATTATTCCACCAACTGTTTCCTCCAGCACCGCAAAATGTCCACCGGGGGGTACCTCGTGGGCCATGTTAAAAACCGCATCCCCATAACTCTTTTGCACCACCCCCCACTCCTCATCTACGGGTACTGTACTTGGTCTCCCTTTCTCTCTTAGCACTTCCTCCTCTGCACAATAGCCTACTAGTTCCCTTGTTAAAGCTGTGTCAGAGAGAGCTGTCTCTGCCAAAACCATCAGTCCCTCGTCTCGCTCCTGCGTCGGCGCAAATTCTTTCCTGGCTACTGCTACGTCTGTCCCAGTTCCCTCACTGCCTCTTGTCTCACTACACTCTTTCTTTCCATTTTCTACCCTCTTCTCGTACAAGGTTGGCAGAAACGTGTCAGCTAAATTTACTACCGCGGTCCCGTGATGACCCTGTGAGTCCAGGGGCGGGGCCTCACTGCTGGCAGGCTGACCTGTCAATCTCACGACTGGGAACACGATTCCTCCGGCGATGTCATTACCGAGCAAGACTTCCACGCCTTTCATCGGTAATTCGGACCTCACCCCGATCGTGACTAGTCCAGAGACCAGGTTGCTTTGTAAGTGTATCTGGTGCAAAGGGACTGACTCTGTCCCTTCCCCAACACCTTTGACCTCTACCTCCCCAGTCTGGGTATCTGAGCTAAACTCTAATACACTCTTCAGTATTAGTGACTGACACGCTCCCGTGTCTCTCCAGATCCGCACTGGAACTGGTTTTAACCCCTCCTTAACTGACACCAATCCGGCCGAGATAAACCTCTCGCGCCCTTTCTGAACTTTTTCAGACCTGTCCTTCCCTAGCGGTTTGCTTAACAGCTCGATACAACCATTCAAAATCGCTGTTTTTCCTTTTCCCGTCTCCTTCTTTGGGGCAAAGCACCTGGACGCAAAGTGTCCGACTTTCCCGCAATTATAACAGACGATCCCAGGAGACTTCCTACCAGACTGTTCCCGGTCTACCTTATCCTTTTCACTAGTCCCCGGCTTACTTTCTGACTTTTCCGGCGGACTCTCCCCGCCGTCCTGACTACCTTTACTCGGGGCAAACTTCATTTTATGCGTCAACGCATACTCATCCGCTAACTTAGCAGTTGCGGCTAAAGTGGCTGCCTCTTTCTCATCGAGGTAGGGTCTCATACCCTCAGGGACACAACCTTTACACTGCTCAATCAGGATCAGCTGTAGCAGTCTGTCATAATCCCCCTCTACCCCCTTTGAGGCGCACCAACGCTCACAATATGTCTGCATCTCACGGGCAAACTCTAAATACATGCGGTCCCACTGCTTCCTCGCATTCCGGAACCTCTGCCGGTATGCCTCCGGGACCAACTCATAAATCCTGAGGATGGCCTCTTTTACCACCTCATACCTCTGGGCATCTTCCGCGGACAAAGCTGAGTAAGCTCCTTGGGCTTTCCCTTTCAGTACACTCTGAAGTAAGACAACCCACTTATTCCTCGGCCAGTCCTGACTTATAGCCACTTTTTCGAAGTGGAGAAAGTACCGATCCACGTCGGTATCGTCAAATGGGGGAACCAGCCTAACCTCCTGGGTCGCCCGGAACCCTCCACCTTGGTTCGGCACGAGCCCCTGCTCTGCCCTTAACCTTAACTTCTCCAGCTCGAATTCCCTTTCCCTCTGTTTCTCCTCTCTCTCCAACTGTCTGTCCCTCTCTTTCTCTTCTCTCTCCAACTGTCTGTCTCTCTCTCTCTCCTTCTCTTCTCGCTCCAACTGTCGTACCCGTGCTCGAGTCTCAGTTTTTCAAGCTGTACCTGTACCGCGTCTCCAGCAGGTTTTTCAATAGACACCACTCCCAGCTCGCCTTAGGGAAACACACCTTTAGATACATAGTGCTCTACAATAGCTCTGTGTATCTCTTCTCTCCTCATTGTCGACTTCACCTTAACAAGATTCAACCGTTTGGCCACAGCTACCAATTCCGATTTCCTGGCATCCTCTAGTGCCGCCAAGGTCGGCGCCTTTATAAATTCCTCAGCCTCCATTTCTGCTGTTTGTCTTTTCTTTCTTCGGGAGTTTTAACCCAACCAATTTACTCCGTCCCAAATTTAGCGTTCAAAATCCCGGACGAGAACCCCACTTATGTTACGCAGCCCGTAACTGGGTTGCCAAACCAGCAGAAATGGATCACTCAGTTGGAGTCTGGATTACTAGAACTAAGAAAGTTTTATTAAAGAAACAAGCAACACAGTAATCGAAAGGATAATAAATGCAATAGTTCAGCAATGATAAACACACATGTGCACGGAGTTAAGATAACAGCATCAATCAAGCTCTATCGTTGTCTAGGGGTAAATAACCAAATTTCAAAGTGACACAAAAGTTCAGTCCAATTTAGTAGTTCAGTTCGCAGTAATCGTTGCCATGGCGATGGACAACGTGGGGAGAGAGAGAGAGAGAGAACGGGAACGACTGATCATTCAGACACGGCTTCCACTCACAGACCGGCGATATGGCTCACAAGCAGCTTTTGGGCAGGTCCTTGGTGATGTCACCTGAGGTCACCAACTGTGACCCCTCCTCCAGATGCGGTCGATCCTCTGCAGTGAACCCGGCACCCAAGCAAGGGCGGACACACACCGGGTTCCCGCTGATCGTACCTTTCCACCCTGTGCGTTGTCCGGTACTTCCCACCGACTCGTGAGAGGCGCACCGCTTCCAGGGTCTCGTTACCTCGGGTGTCGTGTGTGTCCTGCCTTAGTGAACCGGTCCCTTTTTATCCCCCTGCTGGGGTATCGCCTGTCCATCACTTCAAACAGTTCAGGGGTCAAAGGGGGAGCCGATCTTGGCAATACCCAGACTGATGGCTCCTTCATTAACATCTCCACATGCTGCTTCATTGTTCCTTATCTCTCCTTCCCCCCTGAGGACAGGTGGCAGACCAACTGCTGATCTCACAGGACAGTTAACAGCTTATCTGTGTGTATTCTCGTCACACAAGCTATGAGAGGTGTGCGAAAACAGCGATATAGCGGAAGCTATGGAAGGTATGCAAAAACACAGCAATATAAAGGAAGCTATAAGAGTGTGCGAAAACAGCGATATAGGGGAAGGTATCAGAGGTGTGCGAAAACACAATGATATTGGGGAAGCTACGGGAGGTGCGGGAAATCACAGCGATATAGGAGAGGCTATGAGAGGTGCGCTAAAACACAGCCATATTGGGGAAGGTATGACAGGTGCGCGAAAACACAACGATACAAGGGAAGCTATGCGAGGTTTGCGAAAACACAGCGATTTGGGGGAAGCTATGAGAGGTGCACGGTATCATTGCCCTATATGGAAAGCTATGAGAGTTGCACGAGAACAAAGCAATACAGGGGAGGGTATGATAGGCACGCGAAAACAGAGCGATGTAGGGGAACCTATGTAGGGGAACACAGCGATATAGGGGAAGTTATGAGAGGTGCGCGAAAACAGAGCTATATGGGGGAAGGTATGAGAGGTGCAAGAAAACACAGCAATATAGTGGAAGCTATGGGAGGTGCATGAAAACACAGAGATGCAGGGGAAGCTATGAGAGGTGCGCAAAAACACAGCGATTTCAGGAAAGCTATGAGAGGTGCGCGAAAACACAGCGATATAGGGGAAGCCATGAGAGGTCTGCGAAAAAAAGCATTATAGGGGCAGGTATGAAAGGTGTGCGAAAACGCATCGATACAAGGGAAGGTATGAGAGGTGCACAAAAACACAACGACATAGGGGAAGGTATGTGAGGTGTGCGAAAAAACGTTGATATAGGGGAAGCTATGGAAGGTGCGCAAACACACATCGATATACTTGAAGGTATGAGAGGTGCGCGAAAACACAATGATATAGGGGAAGCTATGCGAGTTGCGCGAAAACACAGCGAAATAAGGGAAGCTATGAGAGGTGCCAGAAAACACAGCGATATTTGGGAAGCTATGAGAGGTGCAAGAAAACCCAGCCGTATATGGGAAGCTACGGGAGGTGCACGAAAACAGAGCGATTTAGGGGAAGGTATGAGAGGTGCGAGAAAACACAGCGATATAGGAGAAAGTATGAGAGGTGAACGAAAACACAGTGATATATGGGAAGCCATGGGAGGTGTGCGAAAACAGGGCGATCTAGGGCAAGCTATAAGAGGTGAGCGAAAATACAGCGATATGCAGGAAGGTATCAGAGGTGTGCGAAAACACAATGATATTGGGGAAGCTATGTGAGGTGCGGGAAAACACAGCAATATAGGAGAAGCTATGAGAGGAGCGCGAAAGCACAGCGATAATAGCACGGTAAGCAAGGTGAACGACAACAGAGTGATATAGGGGAAGGTATCAGAGGTGCGAGAAAACACAGAGATATAGGGAGAGGTATGGGAGGTGAACGAAAACACAGCAATATAGGGGAAGCTCTGAGACATGCGTGAAAACACAGCGATATATGGGAAGCTATGGGAGGTGCGCGAAAACACGGCGATATAGGCACAGATGTGAGAGGACAGCAAAAACACAGCGATATAGGGGAAGATATGAGAGGTGCACGAAAACATTGCAATATATGGAAAGCTATGAGAGGTGCACGAGAACACAGTGATATAGGGGAAGGTATGATAGGTACCCGAAAACACAGCGATGTAGGGGAACCTATGGGAGGTGCATGAAAACACAGCGATATAGGGGAAGTTATGAGATGTGCGCGAAAACACATCGATATAGGGGAAGTTACCAGAGGTGTGCAGAAACGCAGTGATATAGTGGAAGGTATGAGAGGTGCACGAAAACACAACGATATATGGGAAGTTATGGGAGGTGCACGAAAACAGAGCAATATAGGGGAAGGTATGAATGGTGCGCGAAAATGCAGCGATATATGGGAAGCTAGGAGAGGTGCGCAAAAACAGAGCGATATAGGGTAAAGTATGAGAGGTGAGAGAAAACACAGCGATATAGGGGAAAGTGTGGGAGGTGCACGAAAACACAACAATATAGGGGAAGCTCTGAGACATGTGCGAAAACACAGCGATAATGGCATGGTATGGGAGGTGCACGACAACAGAGTGATATAGGGGAAGGTATGAGATGTGCGCGAAAACAAAACGATATAGGGGAAGATATACGAGGTGTGCGAAAACACAGCGATATATGGGAAGCTGTGAGAGGTGCGTGAAAACACAGCGATTTGGGGGAAGCTATGAGAGGTGCACGAAAACATTGCAATATATGGAAAGCTATGACAGGTGCACGAGAACACAGTGATATAGGGGAAGGTATGATAGGCATGCGAAAACAGAGCAATGTAGGGGAACCTATGGGAGGTGCATGAAAACACAGTGATATAATGGAAGGTATGAGAGGTGCGCGAAAACACAGCGATATATGGGAAGCTATGGGAGGTGCACGAAAACAGAGCAATATAGGGGAAGGTATGAGTGGTGCACGAAAATGCAGCAATACATGGGAAGTTATGGGAGGTGCGTGAAAAGACAAAGATATAGGAGAATGTATGAGAAATGCGCGTAAACACAGAGATGTAGGGGAAGCTATGAGAGGTGCACAAAAACACAGCGATTTCAAGAAAGCTATGAGAGGTGCGCGAAAACACAGCGATATAGGGGAAGTTATGAGAGGTGCGAGATCAACACAGCGATATAGGGCAAGCTATGGGAGGTGCACAAAAACAGCGATATAGGGGAAAGTATGAGAGGTGCGCGAAAACACAGCGATATATGGTAAGCTATGAGAGGTATGCGAAAAAAAGCGTTATAGGGGCAGGTATGAGAGGTGCGCGAAAACACAACGATATAGGGGAAACTATGCGTGGTGCGCGAAAACACAGCGATATAGGGGAAGCTATGAGAAGTTCCAGAAAACACAATGATATAGGGGAAGCTATGAGAGGTGCAAGAAAACACAGCCGTATATGGGAAGCTACGGGAGGTGCACGAAAACAGAGCGATATAGGGGAAGGTATGAGAGGTGCGAGAAAACACGGCGATATAGGAGGAAGTATGAGAGGTGCACGAAAACACAGTGATATATGGGAAGCCATGGGAGGTGTGCGACAACAGAGCAATATAGGGAAAGGTATCAGAGGTGTGAGAAGACACAGCGATATAGGGGAAGCTATGGGAGGTGCACGAAAACATGGTGATATAGTGGAAGCTCTGTGAGGAGGGTGTAAACACTGCTATCTAGGAGAAGCTATGAGAGGTTTTTGAAAATATAGCAATATATGGCTAGCTATGAGAGGTGTGCAAAAACATCGCAAAAGCGGAAGCTATGGGAGGTATGCGAAAACACAGCGACATATGGGAAGGTATCAGAGGTGGGCGAAACCACAAGATATTGGGGAAGCTATATGAGGTGTGGGAAAACACAGCGATATAGGAGAAGCTATGAGAGGTGAGAGAAAGCACAGCCACATTGGGGAAGCTATGGGAAGTGCACGGAAACACAGCGATAATGGGACGGTATGGGAGGTGCACGACAACAGAGCGATATTGTGGAAGGTTTCAGAGGTGCTAGAAAACATAGCGATATAGGGGAAGCTATGGGAGGTGCGTGAAAACACAGCAATATAGGGGAAGCTCTGAGACGTGCGCGAAAACACAGCGATATAGGGGTAGGTATGTGAGGTGGGAGAGAGGGGAGCGTTATCTCAGCGATATATGGGACGGTATGAGAGGTGCACAAAAACATAGCGATATAGGGGAAGCTATGGGAGGCGCGTGAAGACATAGCGATATAGGGAATGCTATGAGAGGTGTGTGAAAACGCAGCGATATATCCGAAGCTACGGGAGGTGCGTGAAAACAGAGCATTATATTATAGACCGTCCCATTATCGCTGTGTTTTCGTGCACTTCCCATAGCTTCCCCAATATGGCTGAGTTTTCGCGCACCTCTCATAGCTTCTCCCATATTGCTGTGTTTTCCCGCACCCCACATAGCTTCCCCAATAATATTGTGTTTTCTCACACCTCTGATACCTTCTCGTATATCGCTTTGCTTTCGCTCACCTCTTATAGCTTCCCCTAGATCGCCGTGTTTTCACGCACCTTTCACATCTACCCCTATATCGCTGTGTTATCAAGCAGCTCTCATAGCTTCCCCTATATTGCTGTGTTTTCGCATACCTCCCATAGCTACCGGTTTCTCGCTGTTTTCGCACACCTCTCTTAGCTTGCCATATATTGCTATATTTTCACAAACCTCTCATAGATTCCCCTAGATCACTGTGTTTTCATGCTCCTCAAACAGCTTCCCCTATAACGCCGCGTTTTCGTGCACCTCTCATACCTTCCCCTACGTCGCTGTGTTTTCGCGCACCTCTCATACATTCCCCTATATTGCTCTGTATTCGCGCACCAGCCATTTCTTCCCAAATATCACTGTGTTTCCTTGCACCTCTCATAGCTTCCCTTATATCGTTGTGTTTTCGAACACCTCGCATAGCTTCTCCTATATCGTCGTGTTTTCGCACACCTCTCATAGCTTCGCCTATATCAATATGTTTTTGCGCACCTTTCATACGTTCCCCAATATCGCAGTGTTTTCGCGCACCTCTCAGAGATTGCCCCATATCACTGACTTTTTGCGCACCTCCCATACTTTCACCTATATCGCCGTGTTTTCGCAGACCTTTCATAACTCCCCCATATTGCTGTGTTTTCGCGCACCTCTCATACTTTTTCCCATAATGCCGTGTTTTCACGCACCTCCCATAGCTTCCCCTATATCACTGTGTTTTCTCGCACCCCTCATACCTTCTCCTATATCACTCTGTTTTCTCGCACCTCCCATAGCTTCCCATTTTTCACCGTGTTTTCGCGCACCTCTCATAGCTTCCCATATATTGTGATGTTTTTGCACACCTCTCATCGCTATCCCCAAATGCTGTGTTTTTGCGTACCTCTCATATCTTCGCCCATATTGCCGTGATCTGGCGCACGTCGCACAGCTTCCCCTCCATCGTCGTGTTTTCACGCACCTCTCATACCTTCACCTATATCGCCGTCTTTCCACGCACCTCCCGTAGCTTCCACTATATTGCTGTGTTTTCTTGTACCTCTCATACCTTCCCCTATATCGCTGTTTTTGTGCACCTCCCATAGCTTCCCATATATTGCTGTGTTTTCGCGAACCCCTCATACTTTCCACTATATCGCTGCGTTTCCGCGCACCTCTCATAGCTTCCCCTATATCACTGCGTTTTCATGCACCTCCCATAGGTTCCCCTACATCGCTGTGTTTTTGTGTGCCTATCATTTCTTCCCCTATATCGCTGTGTTCTCATGCACCTGTCATAGATTTCCATATATTGCAATGTTTTCGTGCACCTCTCATAGCTTCCCCAAATCGCTGTGTTTTCGCGCACCTCTCATAGCTTCCCCTATATCGTTGTGTTTTCGCGCACCTCTCATACCTTCCCCTATATCGCTGTGTTTTTGCTGACCTTTCACAGCTGTGCCTATATCTCCGTGTTTTCGCGAACCTCCCATAATTTCCCATATAGCACTGTGTTTTCACGCACCTCGCATACCTACCCCTATATTGCTGTGTTTTCTCGTACCTCCCATAGCTTCCCCTATATCGCTGTGTTTTCTCTCACCTCTGAAACCTTCCCCTATATCGCTCTGTTGTTGTGCACCTCCCATACCGTCCCATTATCGCTGTGTTTTCGTGCGCTTCCCATAACTTCCCCAATATGGCTGTGCTTTCGCGCACCTCTCATAGCTTCTCCTATATTGTTGTGTTTTCCCGCATCTCACATAGCTTCCCCAATATCATTGAGTTTCGCACACCTCTGATACCTCCCCGTATATCGCTGTGTTTTCGTTCACCTCTTATAGCTTCACCTAGATCGCGGTGTTTTCGTGCACCTATCACATCTACCCCTATATCGCTGTGTTATCAAGCAGCTCTCATAGCTTCCCCTATATTGCTGTGTTTTTGCAAACATCCCATTGTTTCCGCTTCCTTGCTATTTTCGCACACCTCTCATAGCTTGCCATATATTGTTATATTTCCGCAAACCTCTCAGAGTTTCCTCTTGATCGCTGTGTTTTCACGCTCCTCAAAGAGCTTCCCCTATATCGCCATGTTTTCGTGAACCTCTCATACCTTCCCCTAGATCGCTGTGTTTTCACGCACCTCACATAGCGTCCCCTATATTGCCATGTTTTCGCACACCTCCCACAGCTACCCCTATATCGCAGTGTTTTCTCGCACCTCTGCCACCTTCCGCTATATATGGCTGTTGTCGTGCACTTCCCATGGCTTCCCATATATTGCTGAGTTTTCGCGCACCTCTCATACCTTCGCCTACATCGCTGTGTTTTCACGCACCTCTCATACTTTCTCCCATAACGCTGTGTTTTCACGCACCTCCCATAGCTTGCCCTATATCGCTGTGTTTTCTCGCACCTCTCATACATTCGCCTATATCGCTGTGTTTTTGCGCACATCCCATAAATTCCCAAATATGGCTGTGTTTTCTCGCACCTCTTACACCTTCCCCTGTATCGCTGTGCTTTCACACACCTCCCATAGCTTCCCCGATATCACTGTGATTTCGTGCATCTCCCGTAGCTTCCTCTATATCGCTGTGTTTTCTCGCATCTCTCATAGCTTCCACAATATTGCTGTGTTTTCGCGCACCTTGCATAGCTTACCCTATATTGTTGTGTTTTCGCGCTCCTCTCATAACTTGAAGTATATCGATGTGTGTTTGCGCACCTCTTGTAGCTTCCCTGGTATTGATGTGTTTTCACGCACCTCTCATACCTGCCCCTATAACACGTGTTTTTGCAACCCTCTCATAGCTTCCCCTATATAGCTGTGTTTTCGCGCACCTCGAATACCTTCCACTATATCGATGTGTTTTCGCCACCTCTCATACCTTCCCCATATTGCTGTTTTCTCATGCACCTCCCATAACTACCCATTTTTCACCGTGTTTTCGCGAACCTATCATAGCTTCCCATATATTGCGATGTTTTCCCGCACGTCTCATCGCTTTCCCCAAATCACTGTGTTCATGCGCTCCTCTCATAGTTTCTCCTATATTGCTGTGTTTTCCTGCACCTCACATAGCTTCCCCAATATCATTGTGTTTTCGCACTCCTCTGATACCTTCCCCTATATTGCCGCGTTTTTGCGCACCTCTCACATCTTTCCCTATATCGCTTGTGTTATCAAACAGCTTTCAAGCTTCCCCTATATTGCTGTGTTTTCGCATACCTCCCACTGCTTACGCTAATCGCTGTTTTTGCACACCTCTCATAGCTTGCCATATATGGCGATATTTTTGCACACATCTCGTAGCTTCCCCTAAATCGATGTGCTTTCGTGCACCACTCATACCTTCCCCTATATAGCTCTGTTTTCGTGCACCTCTCATAGCTTCCCATATATCGCTGCGTTTTCGTGCACCTCTCATAGCTTTTCCTATATCTCTATGTGTTTTCGCGCAGCTCCCATAGCTTCCCCTATATCGCTGTGTCTTTGAGCACCTCTCCTACCACCCCATATATCGCTCAGATAACGCTCCCCTCTGATAGCTTCCCCTATATCGCCATGTTTTCACGCACCTCTCATAGCTTCCCCTATATCGCTGTGTTTTCTCGCACCTCGCATACCTTCCGCTATGTCATTGAGTTTTTGTGCACCTCTCATACCTTCAACTATATCTATGTGTTTTTGCACACCTCTCGTAGCTTCCCCTGTATTGATGTGTGTTTGTGCACCTCGCACACCTTCCCCTATGTCGTTGTGTTTTTGTGCACCTCTCATACCTTCCACTATATTGATGTGTTTTTGCGCACCTCTTGTAGCTTCCCCTGTATCGATGTGTTTTCGCGCACCTCTCATACTTGGCCCTATAGTGCGTTTTTTCGCAGATCTCTCATAGCTTCCCCTATATCGCTCTGTTTTCGTGCACCTCCCATAGCTTCACATATATCTCTATGTTTTTGCGCACCTCCCATAGCTTCCCATATATGTCTGTGTTTTCATGCACCTCGCATACCTACCCCTATATAGCTGTGTTTTTGCGCACGTCTCAGAGCTTCCCCTATATGGCTGTGTTTTCGTGCACCTCCCATAGCTTCCCTTATATCGCTGTGTTGTCGTGCACCTCCCATACCGTCCCATTATCGCTGTGTTTTCGCTGACTTCCCATAGCTTCCCCAATATGGCTGTGCTTTCGCGCACCTCTCATAGCTTCTCCTAGATTGCAGTATTTTCCCACACATCACATAGCTTCCCCAATATCATTGTGTTTTCGCACACCTCTGATACCTTCCCGTATATCACTGTGTTTTCACTCACCTCTTATAGCTTCCCCTAATCGCAGTGTTTTCGCGCACCTCTCACATCTACCCCTATATGGCTGTGTTATGAAGCAGCTCTTATAGCTTCCCCTATATTACTGTGTTTTAGCATACCTCCCATAGCTTTCGCTATTTCGCTGTTTTCGCACACCTCTCATAGCCTATCATATATTGCTATATTTTCGCAAACCTCTCATAGCTTCCCCAGATGGCTGTGTTTTCACGCTCCTCACAGAGCTTCCCCTATATCGCCATGTTTTCGTGCAATTCCCATAGCTTCCCCTATTTTGCTCTGTCTTCTCGCACCTCTGTAACCTTCCCCTATATCACTCCGTTGTCGCAAACCTCCCATGGTTTCCCATATATCGCTGTGTTGTCGTGCACCTCTCATACTTTCTCCTATATCACCTTGTTTTCTCGCACCTCTCATAACTTCCCCTACATCGCTCTGTTTTCGTGCACCTCCTGTAGCTTCCCATATATGGCTGTATTTTCTTGCACCTCTCATAGCTTCCCCTATATCGCTGTGTTTTCGTGCACCTCTCATACCTTCTCCTATATCGCTGTGTTTTTACTGACCTCTCAGAGCTGTGCCTATATCGCCGTGTTTTCGCGCACCTCCCATAGCACCCCCTACATCACTGTGTTTTCTGGCACCTCTCATACCTTCCCCTATATCGCTGTGTTGTCGCGCACCTCTCATACCTTCCCCTAGATCGCCGTGTTTTCGCGCACCTCGCATGACGTCCTCTATGTTGTTGTGTTTTTGTGCATGTCTCATATCTTCCCCTATAGCGCTGTGTTTTTGCGCACCCCCCATACCTTCCCATTATCGATTGTTTTTTCGTGCACCACCCATAGATTCCCCAATATGGCGGTGTTTTTGCGCACCTCTTATACCTCCGCCTGTATCGCTGTGCTTTCGCACACCTCCGATAGCTTCCCCGATATCGCTGTGATTTTGCGCACCTCCCGTAGCTTCCCCTATATCGCTGTGTTTTCTCGCACCTGTCATAGCTTCCCCTATATCGCTGTGTTTTCGCGCATCTCAATCCCTGCCCCTATGTCAGTTTGTTTTTGTGCACCTCTCATACCTGCCACTGTATCGATGTGTTTTTGTGCACCTCTCGTAGCTTCCTTGGTATCACCGTGTTTTCGCGCACCTCTCACATCTTTCCCTATATCGCTGTGTTATCAAACAGCATTCATAGCTTCCCCTATATTGCTGTGTTTTCGCATACCTCCCACTGCTTCCGCTATATCGCTGTATTTGCACACCTCTCATAGCTTGCCAGATATGGCAATATTTTTGCACACCTATCATAGCTTCAGTTAGATCACTGTGTTTTCACGCACCTCACTTAGCATCCCCTATATTGCCATGTTTTCGCACTCCTCTCATAGGTTCCCCAATATCGCTGTGTTTTCTCGCACTTCTGCTACCTTCCCCTATGTCTCTCAATGTTGTGCACCTCCCCTGGCTTCCCATATATCGCTGTGTTTTCGCGCACCCCTCATACCTTCCCCTACATCGCTGTGTTTCCACGCACATCTCATAGTTTCTCCCATAACGCCGTGTTTTCACGCACCTCCCATAGCTTCCCCTATATCGCTGTGTTTTCTTGAACCTCTCATACCGTCCCCTATATTTCGCCGTGTTTTCGCACACCTCCCGTAGCTTCCCATATATTGCGATGCTTTCGCGCACCTCTCATCGCCATCCGCAAATTGCTGTGGTTTTGCGTACCTCTCATATCTTCTTCCATATTGCCGTCATCTGGCGTACCTCGCATAGCTTCCCCTCCATCGCTCTGTTTTCGTGCACCTCTCATAGCTTCCCATATATCGCTATTTTCGCGCACCTCTCATACCTTCCACTATCTCGCTGCGTTTCTGTGCACCTCTCGTAGCTTCCCCTATATTGATGTATTTTTGCGCACCTCTCATAACTTCCCCTATATCGCTGTGTTTTCATACACCTCCCATAGGTTCCCCTACATCGCTCTGTTTTCGAGTGCCTATCCTACCTTCCCCTATATCACTGTGTTCTCGTGCAGCTCTCATAGCTTTCCATATATTGCAATGTTTTCGTGCACCTCCCATAGCTTCCCCCAAATCGCTGTGTTTTCACACACCTCTCATAGCTTCCACTATATCGTTGTGTTTTTGCACACATCGCATAGGTCCCCTATATTGTTGTGTTTTCGCGCACCTCTCATACCTTCCCCTATATCGCTGTGTTTTTGCTGACCTCTCACAGCTGTGCCTATATCACCGTGTTTTCACGCACATCTCATAGCTTCCCATATATCACTGTGTTTTCACACACCTCGCATACCTACCCCTATATCGCTGTGTTTTCGCGCATGTTTCAGAGCTTCCCCTATATTGCTGTGTTTTCGCGCATGTTTCAGAGCTTCCCCTATATTGCTGTGTTTTCGCGCATCTCCCATAGTTTCCCCATATCGCTGTGTTTTCACGCACCTCTGAAACCTTCCCCTATATCGCTCTGTTGTCGTGCACCTCCCATACTGTCCCACTATCGCTGTGTTTTCGTTGACTTCCCATAGCTTCCCCAATATGGCTGTGCTTTCGTGCACCTCTCATAGCTTCTCCTAGATTGCAGTATTTTCCCGCGTATCACATAGCTTCCCTAATATCATTGTGTTTTCACACACCTCTGATACCTTCCCGCATATTGCTGTGTTTTCGCTCACCTCTTATAGCTTCCCCTAGATCGCAGTGTTTTCGCGCACCACTCACATCTACCCCTATATCGCTGTGTTATGAAGCAGCTCTTATAGCTTCCCCTATATTGCTGTGTTTTCGCATACCTCCCATAGCTTTCGCTATTTCGCTGTTTTCGCACACCTCTCATAGCCTGCCATATATTGCTATATTTTCGCAAACCTCTCATAACTTCCCTTAGATGTCTGTGGTTTCATGCTCCTCACAGAGCTTCCCCTATATCGCCATGTTTTCGTGCATTTCCCGTAGCTTCCCCTATTTCGCTGTGTCTTCTCGCACCTCTGTTACCTTCCCTTATATCGCTCTGTTGTCGCAAACCTCCCATGGCTTCCCATATATCGCTGTGTTGTCGTGCACCTCTCATATTTTCTCCTATATCACCTTGTTTTCTCGTACCTCTCATAACTTCTCCTATATCGCTCTGTTTTCGTGCACCTCCTGTAGCTTCCCATATATGGCTGTGTTTTCTTGCACCTCAGATAGTTTCCCCTATATCGCTGTGTTTTCGCGCACCTCGCATCGCTTCCCCTATATCGTTCTGTTTTCGCACACCTCTCATACCTTCTCCTATATCGCTGTGTTTTTGCTGACCTCTCAGAGCCGTGCGTATATCTCCATGTTTTCGCGCACCTCCCATAGCATCCCCTACATCACTGTGTTTTCTGGCACCTCTTATACCTTCCCCTATATCGCTGTGTTGTCGCGCACCTCTCATACTTTCCCCTAGATCGCCGTGTTTTCGCGCAGCTCGCATAACGTCCTCTATGTTGTTGTGTTTTTGTGCACCTGTCATATCTTCCCCTATAGCGCTGTGTTTTTGCGCACCCCCCGTACCTTCCCATTATCGATTGTTTTTTTGCGCACCACCCATAGATTCCCCAATATGGCTGTGTTTTTAATCACCTCTTATACCTCCGCCTGTATCTCTGTGCTTTCGCACACCTCCCATAGCTTCCCCAATATCGCTGTGATTTCGCGCACCTCCCGTAGCTTCCCCTATATATCTGTGTTTTCTCGCACCTGTCAAAGCTTCCCCTATATCGCTGTGTTTTCGCGCATCTCAATCCCTGCCCCTATGTCAGTTTGCTTTTGTGCACCTCTCATACCTGCCACTGTATCGATGTGTTTTTGCGCACCTCTCGTAGCTTCCTTGGTATCACCGTGTTTTCGCGCACCTCTCACATCTTTCCCTATATCGTTGTGTTATCAAACAGCTTTCATTGCTTCCCCTATATTGCCATGTTTTCGCATACCTCTCATAGCTTCCTCAATATCGCTGTGTTTTCTCGCACTTCTGCTACCTTCCCCTATGTCTCTCAATGTTGTGCACCTCCCCTGGCTTCCCATATATCGCTGTGTTTTTGCGCACCTCTCATAGTTTCTCCCATAACGCCGTGTTTTCACGCGCCTCCCATAGCTTCCCCTATATTGCTGTGTTTTCTTGAACCTCTCATACCTTCCCCTATATTTCGCCATGTTTTCGCGCACCTCTCATAGCTTCCCATATATTGCGATGTTTTCGCGCACCTCTCAGCGCCATCCGCAAATCGCTGTGGTTTTGCGTACCTCTCATATCTTCTCCCATATTGCCGTCATCTGGCGCACCTCGCATAGCTTCCCCTCCATCGCTCTGTTTTCGTGCACCTCTCATAGCTTCCCATATATCGCTATGTTTTCGCGCACCTCTCATACCTTCCAGTATCTCGCTGCGTTTCTGTGCACCTCTCGTAGCTTCCCCTATATTGATGTATTTTCGCGCACCTCTCATAACTTCCCCTATATCGCTGTGTTTTCATACACCTCCCATAGGTTCCCCTACATTGCTCTGTTTTCGAGTGATATCCTACCTTCACCTATATCACTGTGTACTCGCACATCTGTCATAGCATCCCAAATATTGTGATGTTTTTGCGCACCTCTCATCGCTTTCTCCAAGTCGCTGTGTTTTTACATACCTCTCATATCTTCTCCCATATTACCTTCATCTGGCACATCTCGCATAGCTTCCCCTCCATCGCTGTGTTTTTGCGCACCTCTCATACATTCCCCTATATCACTGTGTTCTCATGCAGCTCTCATAGCTTTCCATATATTGCAATGTTTTCGTGCACCTCTCATAGCTTCCCCCAAATCGCTGTGTTTTCACGCACCTCTCATAGCTTCCACTATATCATTGTGTTTTCGCACACATCGCATAGGTCCCCTATATTGTTGTGTTTTCGCGCACCTCTCATACATTCCCCCGTATCGCTGTGTTTTCGCACACCTCCCATAGCTTCCCACATTTCGCTGTGTTTTCGCGCACCTCCCAGAGTTTCCCAAATATCATTGTGTTTTCGCGCACCTCTCATACGTTCCCCTATATCGTTGTGTTTTTGTGCACCTCCCATAGTTTCCCCAATAACGCTGTGTTTTTGCGCACCTCTCATACCTTCCCCTGTGTTCCAGTGTTTTCGCACACCTCCCAGAGCTTCCCCTAACTGCTGTGTTTTCGTGCGCCTCCCATACATTCACCAATATGGCTGTGTTTTCACGCACCTCTCATATCTTCCCTTATATCGCCGTGTTTTCGAGCACCTCCCATAGCTTCCCCTCTATTGCTGTGTTTTCATATACCTTCCATACCTTCCCCAATATGGCTGTGTTTTCGTGCACCTCTCATACCTTGCCCTGTATCACTGTGTTTTAGCACACCTCCCCCAGCTTCCCCTGCATTGCTTTGTTTTCACGCACCTCCCATAGCTTCCCCTATATTGCTGTGTTTTCGTGCAGCTCTGATAGTTTCCCCTATATCGCTGTGTTTTCGCGCACCTCCCAGAGCTTCCCCTATATCATTGTGTTTTCATGCACCTCCCATAGTTTCCACAATCATGCTGTGTTTTCTCGCACCTCTCATACCTTCCCCTGTATCGCCATGCTTTCGTGCACATCTCATACATTCCCCGATAGCGCTTTGTTTTCGTGAACCTCCCATACCTTCCCCTTATCACTGTGTTTTCGCGAACCACCCCTAGCTTCCCATTTATCCCTTTTTTTTGCACACCACCCATAGCTTCCCAAATATCATTGTGTTTTCGTGCACCTTTCATACCTTCTCCGGTGTCGCCATGTATTCGCACACCTCCCAGTGCTCCCCTAACTGCTGTGTTTTCGAGCACCTCCCATACATTCACTAATATGGCTGTGTTTTTGCGCACCTCTCATGCCTTCCCCTATATCGCTGTGTTTTCACGCACCTACTAGAGCTTCCCGTTTATAGCTGTGATCTCGTGCAGATCTCATCAGTTCCCCTGTATCGCTCTGCTTTCGTGCACCTCCCATAGATTCCCTACATCGCAGTGTTTTAGCACAACGCTCATAACTTCCCCTATATCGCCGTTTTCATGCGCCTCCCATAGCTTCCCATATATCGCAGTGTTTTTGCGCAACTCTCATAGCTTCCCCGATATCGCTGTCTTTGTGCGCACTTCGAATAGCTTCCCCTACATCACTGTGTTTTCGTGCACATCTCATAGGTCTCCCCATGTCTATGCGTTTTCGCGCACCTCTCATACCTTCCACTATATCGCTGTGTTTTCGCACACCTCTCGTAGCTTCCCCTAAATCGATGTGTTTTCGCGCAACTCTCATACCTTCCCCTATATCTCTGTGTTTTCGCGCACCTCTCATAGCTTCCCCCATATCACTGTCTTTTCGTGCACCTCTCATGCCTTACCCAATATCGATGTGTTTTCGCACACCTCTAATACTTTCCCCTATATTGCAGCATTTAGATCCTAATAGATTCACCTACCTCGTTGTGTTTTCTTGCACCTCCCACAGCTTCCCCTATATCGCTGTGTTTAGCGCACCTCTGATACCTACCCCTATATCGCTGTGTTTTTGCACGCCTCTCATAACTTCCGCTACATCACTGTGTTTTCTCGCACCTACCATAGCTTCCCCTGTATCGCTGTGTTTTCGCACACCTCTCATAGCTTCCTCTTTGTTGCTGTGTTTTCACACTCCTCTCATAGCTTCCTCGAAATTGCCATGTTTTCACGCACCTCTCATTCCTTCCCCTATATCGCCGACATTTCGCGCACCTCTATAGCTTCCCCTATATTGCAGTGTTTTTGCGCACCTCCTATAGATTCCCCTATATTGCAGTGTTTTTGCGCACCTCTCATATCTTCCCCATTATGCCATGTTTTCACACACCTCCCACAGCTTCCCCTATATCACTCTGTTTTTGGGCACCTCTTATACCTTCCCCTTATATCGCAGTGTTTTCCCTAGCCTCTCACATCTTCCCCTCTATTGCCATGTTTTCGCGCACCTCTCATACATTCTCCTACATTGCTGTGTTTTTGCACACCTCTCATACCTTGCACTATATCACCGTGTTTTCGTGCACCTCACATATCATCACCTATATCGCCATGTTTTCGCACACCTCCCACACTATGAGGGGTGCGCAAACACACGGTGATATAGGGGAAGCAATGAGAGGTGCGTGAAAAGACAGCGATGTACGGGAAGTTAAGAGAAGTGCAGGAAATCACAGCGATATAGGGGAAGGTATGAGAGCTGCACGAAAACAAGCCAACATATAGGAGGCTATGGGATGTGCATGAAAACACAGCGATATTGGGGAAATTATGAGAGGTGCGTGAAAACACAGCGATATATGGGACGGTATGAGATGTGCATGAAAACACGGTGATATCGGGGAAGCCATGAGAGGTGCGCGAAAACACAGTAATATTAGGGAAGGTATGAGGGATGCGCGAAAACACGGCGATATAGAGGAAAGTATGAGAGGAGCAAATACACAGCGATATAGGGGAAGTTATGAGAGGTGCATGAAAACACGGCGATATAGGGGAAAGTATGAGAGGAGCAAAAACACAGCGATATAGCGGAAGACATGAGAGGTTCGTGAAAACACATCGATATAGGGGAAGCTATGAGAGGTGCGTGAAAACAGGGCGTATAGGGTAAGCTATGAGGGGTGCGCGAAAACACAGCGATATAGCGGAAGCTATGGGAGGTGAGTGAAAACACGGCGATATAGGAGAAGGTATGAGAGGTGCGCGAAAACACAGCGATATATGGGAAGCTATGGGAGGTGCACGAAAACAGAGCGAGAAATGATAGGTGTGACAAAACACAGCAATATAGGGGAAGCTATGGGAGGTGCGTGAAAGCACAGTGATATGGGGAAGCTATGGGAGGTGCGCAAAAACACAGCGATTTGGGAGAATATATGAGAGGTGCGCGAAAAAATGGCGATATAGGGGAAGTTATGAGAGGTGCGCGAAAACACTGCAATTTGGGGGAAGCTATGAGAGGTGCACGAGAACACGGCGATATAGCGGAAGTTAAGAGAGGTGTGCGAGATCATGGCGATATAGGGGAAGTTATGAGAGGTGCGCCAAAACATGGAGATACAGCGGACGGTATGAGATGTGCATGAATATACGGCGATATTGGGGAAGCCATGAGAGGTGCGCGAAAACACAGTGACATAGTGGAAGTTATGATAGGCTCGTGAAAACACAGCGATATAGGGGATGGTATGAGAAGTGCGTGAAAACACAGCGGTATAGGGGAAGGTATGAGAGGTGCACAAAAACACAGCGATATAGGGGATGCTATGGGAGATGCGCGAAAACACAGTGATATAGGGGGACGGTATGAGATGTGTATGAAAACACTGCGATATAGGGGAAGCTATGAGAGGTGCGCGAAAACACAGCGATATAGGGGAAAGAATGAGAAGTGCGCAACAACACGGCGATACAGGGGAATGCATCAGAGTTGCATGAAAACAGCGATATAGGGGAAGTTATGAGAGGAACGAAAACAGAGCGATAAAGGGAAAGGCATGAGAGGTGCGCGAAAACTGGGCAATATAGTGTTAGCAATGGGATGTGCGCGAAAATAGGGCGATATAGGGGAAAGTATGAGAGGTGCACGAAAAGCCAGCGATATAGGAGAAGGTTTAAGAGATGCGCGAAAAGATGGTGATACTGGGGAATGTATCAAAGGTGCGACAAAACACAGCGATATAGGGGAAGTAATGAGAGGAGCGAAAAAATAGCGATATAGGTGAAGACATGAGAGGTGCGTGAAAACACGGCGATATAGGGGAAGCTATGAGGGTGAGCAATAACACAGCGATAAAGGTGACGCTATGGGATGTGCGCGAAAAGACAGCGATATAGGGGACGGTATGAGATGTGCATGAATACACTGCGATATCGGGGAAGCCATGAGAGGTGTACAAAAACACAGCGATATAGGGGAAGGTATGAGAGGTGCGCGGAAACGGCGATATAGGGGAAGGTATGAGAGGTGCACGAAAACACAGAGATATAGGGGACGCTATGGGACATGCACAAAAACACAGCAATATTGGGGAAGCCCTGAGATGTGCGCGAAAACACAGCGATATAGGAGAAGTAATGAGAGGTGCGCAAAAACACAGCGATATAGGGGGCGTTATGAGATGTGCATGAAGACACAGCGATATTGGGGAAGGTATGAGAGGTGTGCAAAAATACAGTGATATAGGGGAAGATGAGAGGTGCGCGAAAACAGGGCAATATAGTGGAAGCTATGGGAAGTGCGTGAAAACGGCGATATAGGGGAAGGTATGAGAGGCGCACAAAAACACAGAGATATAGGGGACGCTATTGGACGTGCGCGAGAACACAGTGATATAGGGGAAGTTATGAGAGGTGTGCGAGATCACGGCGATATAGGGGAAGACATGAGAGGTGCACGAAAACAGGGCAATATAGTGGAAGCTATGGGATGTGCGCGAAAACACAGTGATATAGGGGAAGGTATGAGAGGTGTGCGAGAACTCGGTGATATAGGGGAGATTATGAAAGGTATGTGAAAACACGGCGATACACGGGAATGTATCAGAGGTGCGAGAAAACACAGCGATATAAGGGAAGTAATGAGAGGAGCGAAAACATAGCGATATACGTGAAGACAGGAGAGGTGCACGAAAACACGGTGATATAGGGGAAGCTATGAGAGGTGAGCAATAACAGCGATAAAGGTGAAGATATGGGATGTGCGCGAAAAGACAGCGATATAGGGGAAGGTATGAGAGGTGCGCGAAAACATAGCAATATAGGAGAAGTTATTAGAGGTGCCTGAAAACACAGCGATATAGGGGAAGGTATGAGAGGTGCACGAAAACACAGCGATATAGGGAAAGTTAGGAAGGTGCGCGAAAACAGGGCGATATAGGGGAAATTATGAGAGGTGCGCAAAGGCACAGCGATATACGAGATGCTATGGGAGGTGCGCGAATACACAGCGATATATGGGACATTATGAGATGTGCATGAAAACACAGTGATATAGGGGATGCTATGGGAGGTGCGTGAATACACAGTGATATTGAGGACGTTATGAGATGTGCATGAAAACACGGCGATATTGGGGAAGCCATGAGAGGTGTGCGAAAACACAGCGATATTAGAGAAGGTATGAGAGGTGCACAAAAACAGCGATGTAGCAGAAGTTATGAAAGGTGTGTGAAAACACAACGATATAGGGGAAATGTGTTTTCGCGCACCTCTCATACCTTCCCCTATATCGCCGTGTTTTAGCGCACCACTTATAACTTCCCCTACATCGCAGTGTTTTAGCGCACCTCTCATAACTTCCTCTATATCGTCCTGCTTTCAAGTGCCTCCCATAGCTTCCCATATCGCAGTGTTTTCGCGCACCACTCATAGCTTCCTATATTTTGCAATGTTTTCGCACACATCTCATAACTTCCCCCAAATCGCTGTTTTCGCGCACATCTCATAACTTCTTCTATATAGCCGTTTTTTCACGCACCTCCCATCACTTCCCCTATATCGCTGAGTTTCTCTCACCTCTCATGCCTTCCCCTATATTACTCTGTTTTTGTGCACCTCCCATAGCTTCCCATATATCGCTGTGTTTTCGCGCACCTCTCATACCTTCCACTATATCGATGTATTTTTGCTGCACTCCTCGTACCATCCCCAATATCACTGTGTTTTCTTGCACATCCCACAGCTTCCCCTACATTGCTGTGTTTTTGTGCACCTCGCAAGCATTTCCCTATATCACCGTGTTTTCACACACCTCCCATAGCTTCCCATGTATTGCTGTGTTTTCATGTGCCTCTCATACCTTCCCCTACATCGCTCTGTTTTCAGTCACCTCCCATAGCTTCCCCCATATTCCAGTGTTTTCACGCACCTCTGATAGCTTCCAATATATCGCTGTGTTTTGGCACACCTCCGATAGCTTTCCGAATATTGCTGTGTTTTTGCTCACCTCTCGCAGTTTCCCCATATCTATGCGTTTTCACGCACCTCTCATACCTTCCCCTATATCGCCATATTTTCGCAGCCGTCTCATAACTTCCCCGATATTGCTGTGTTTTAGCGCACCACTCATGCCTTCCCCTATATAGCTGTGCTTTCACGCATCTCCCATAGCTTTCCCTATGTCGCTGTGATCTCGTGCACCTCTCATAAATTCCCCTGTATCGCTCTACTTTCGTGCACCTACCGTAGATTCCCCTACATCGCCGTGTTTTAGCACAACGCTCATAATTTCCCCTATATCGCCCTGTTTTCATGCGCCTCCCATAGCTTCCCATATATCGCAGTGTTTTTGCGCACCTCTCATAGCTTCCCCTATATTGCTGACTTTGTCCGCACTTCGCATAGCTTCTCCTACATCGTTGTGTTTTCGTGCACATCTCATAGGTTTCGCTATATCTCTGCGTTTTTGCAGACCTCTCATACCTTCCCCTACATCGCTGTGTGTTTGCGCACATCTCATACCTTCCCCTATATCGCTGTTTTTTCACACACCTCCCATAGCTTCCCATATATCGCTGTGTTTTAGCGCACCTCTCACAGCTTCCCATATATTGCGATGTTTTTGCACACCTCTCATAGCTTCCCCAAATCGCTGTGTTTTCGCGCACCTCTCATAACTTCCCCTGTATTGCCGTGTTTTCGCGCACCTCACATATATTCTCCTACATCGTTGTGTTTTCGCTCCTCTTATACATTCAACGATATTGCTGTGTTTTTGCGAACGTCCCATACCTTCCCCTATATCACTGTATTTTCGCGCACATCTCATAGCTTCCCCAAAATCGCTGTGTTTTTGCGCAACTCTCTTAGCTTCCCCTATATCGCCGCGTTCTGGCACACCTCGTATAGCTTCCCCTATGTCGCTCAGTTTTCGCGCAATTCTCATACCTTCTCCTATTTTGGCTGTGTTTTCACGCACATTCCATAGCTTCCCCTATATTGCTGTGTTTTCTCACACCTCTCATACAATCTCCGATATCACCGTGTTTTCACGCACCTCCCATAGGTTCCCCTATATTGCTGTGTTTTCTCACACCTCTCATACCCTCCACTATATTGCTGTGTTTTCGCACACCGCTCATAACTTCCCCTATATCGATGTGTTTTTGCGCACCTCTTAAACCTTCCCCTATTTCGCCGTGTTTTCACACACCGCCATAGCTTCCCGTATATCACTGTGTTTTGGCGTGCCTATCACACTCCCGCTGTGCTTTTGCACACCTCCCATATATTCCCCTGTATCACTGTGCTTTCGCGCCCCTCTGATAGCTTCCCCTTTATCACTGTGTTTTCATGCACCTCGCATACCTACCCCTATATCTCTGTGTATTCACGCACCTCTCATACGGTCCCCTCTATCGCTGTGCTTTCGCGCACCTCTGATATCTATATCGACGTGTTTTCAAGCACCACTCATACCTTCACGTATATCGCCGTGTGTTCGCGCACCTCCCATAGTTTCCCCTATATCACTGTGTTTTCGCGCACCCCTCATACCTTCCCCTATACGCTGCGTTATCGCGCACCTCTCATAGATTCCCCTCTGTCGCTGTGTTCTCGTGCACCTCTTATAGCTTTCCATATATTGCAATGTTTTCGTGCACCTCTCATAACTTCCACCAAATCGCAGTGTTTTCGCACACCTCGCATAGCTTCCCGTATATCGCCGTGTTTTCATGCACCTCTCATATATTCCCCTACAGCGCTGTGTTTTTGCGCACCTCTCATACCTTCCCCTATATCTCTGTGTTTTCACTCACCTCTTGGAGCTTCCACTATATTGCCATGTTTTCGCGCACCTCTCATAACTTCCCATGTATCGCCGTGTTTTCGCGCACCTCTCATATATTCTCCTATATCGTCGTGTTTTCGCTCCTCTTATACCTTCAACGATATTGCTGTGTTTTCGCGCACCTCCCGTAGCTTCCCTTATATTGCTGTGTTTTTGCACACATCTCATACCTTCGTCTGTATCGCCGTGTTATCGCGCACCTCTCATACATTCCCCAATAGCGCTGTGTTTCGCACACCTCGCATACCTTCCCCTATATCGTTGTGTTTTCGTGCACCTCTCATACCTTCCATTATATCGATGTTTTTTCACGCACCTCTCATAGATTCCTGCATATCACTCTTTTTTCGCGCACCTCTCATAAATTTTCCCTATATCGCTGTGTTTCCGCAGACCTCTCATACCTTCCCCTATATTGCTGTGTTTTAGCGCACATCTCATACCTTCCCCATATGGCTGTGTTTTCACGCACCTCCCATAGCTTCCCCTATGTCGCTGTGCTCTCGTGCACCTCTCATCACATCCTCTTTATTACTGTGCTTTCGCGCAGCTCTCATAGCTTCCCCTACATCGCTGTGTTTTTGCGCACCTCTCATACCTTTCCCTATATCGCCCTGTTTTGACGCACCTCACATAGTTTCCTATATATCGCCATGTTTTCCTGCACCTCCCATAGCTTCCCCAATATCATTGTGTATTCGCACACCTCTGATAGATTTCCCTATATCGCCGTGTTTTCGCTCACCTCTGATAGCTTTCCCTATATCGTCATGTTTTCGCGCAACTCTCACCTCTTCCCTTATAACGCTGTGTTATCAAGCAGCTTTTATAGCTTCCCCTATATTGTTGTGTTTTTGCATACCTCCCATACCTTCGGCTATATCGATGTTTTCGCACACATCTCATAGCTTGCCATATATTGCGATGTTTTTGCACACCTCTCATAGCTTCCCCTAGATCGCCATGTTTTCACGCACCTCCCATAGCTTCCCCTATATCGTTCTGTTTTCGCGCACCTCCCGTAGCTTCCCATATATCACTGCGTTTTGACGCACCGCTGATAGCTTTCCCTATATCGCTATGTTTTTGCGCAACTCCCATGCCTTCCACTGTATTGCTGTGTTTTAGCGCACCTCTCATACCTTCCCCTTATAGTCGTGTTTTCATGCACCTCCCATACCTTCCCCTGCATCACTCTGTTTTCGCGCACCTCCCATAGCTTCCCCTATGTCTCTGTGCTCTCCTGCACCTCTCATCACTTCCCCTCTAATACTCTGCTTTCGCGCAGGTCCCATAGCTTCCCCTACATTGCTGAGTTTTTGCGCACCTCTCATACCTTCCCCTATATCGCCCTGTTTTGACGCACCTCACATAGTTTCCCATATATCGCCGTGTTTTCGCATACCTCTCATAGCTTCCCACAAAACGCTGTGTTTTCACACACCTCTCATAGCTTCCCCTGTATCACTGTGTTTTCGCGCATCTTTCATACCTTCACGTATATCACCATGTTTTCGCGCAACACCCATAGCTTCCCCTATATCACCGTGTTTTCTCACACCTCTGATAACTTCTCCTATATCGCTCTGTTGTCGTGCACCTCCCAAGGCTTCCCATATATCGCTGTGTTTTCACGCACCACTCATACCTTCCCCTGCATCACTGTTTTAGCGCATCTCTCATGCTTTCTCCTATATCACCATGTTTTCACGCACCTCCCATAGCTTCCGCTATATCACTGTGTTTTCTCGCACCGCTCATACCTTCCCTTATATCGTTCTGTTTTCGTGCACCTCCCGTAACTTCTCATATATCGCTGCATTTTGACACACCGCTGATAGCTTCCTCTATATCGCTGTGTTTTCGCGCACCTAGCATACCTTCCCCTATATCGTTGTGTTCTTGCGCACCTCTCATACCTTCCATTACATCGATGTGTTTCACGCACCTCTTGTAGCTTCCCCTGTATCAATGTGTTTTCGAGCTCCTCTCATACCTTCCCTTGTATTGCTGTCTTTTAGCGCACCTCTCATACCTTCCCCTTATAGTTGTGTTTTCATGCACCTCCCATACCTTTCCCTGCATCACTCTGTTTTCGCGCACCTCCCATAGCTTCCCCTATGTCTCTGTGCTCTCCTGCACCTCTCATCACTTCCCCTCTAATACTCTGCTTTCGCGCAGGTCCCATAGCTTCCCCTACATCGCTGAGTTTTTGCGCACCTTTCATACCTTCCCCATGCACCCTGTTTTGACGCACTTCACATAGTTTCCCACATATCGCCGTGTTTTCACGCACCTCTCATAGCTTCCCCTATATCCCTGTGTTTTCGCACACCTCGCATACCTTCCCTTATGTAGTTGTGTTTTCATGCACCTCTCATACCTTCCATTATATTGATGCTTTCTCGCGCATCTCTTGTAGCTTCCCCTATATCGATGTGTTTTTCCGCACCTCTTATACCTTCCCCTATATCGCTGTGTTTTCACGCACCTCTCACAGATTCCTGCATATCACTGTCTTTTCGCGCACCTCTTATATTTCCCCTATATTGCTGTGCTTTAGCGCACCTCTCATACGTTCCACATATTGCTGATATTTCACGCACCTCCCATAGCTTCCCCTATGTCGCTGTGCCCTCGTGCACCTCTCATATCTTCCCCTTATAGTCGTGTTTTCATGCAACTCCCATACCTTCCCCTGCATCACTCTGTTTTCGCGCACCTCCCATAGCTTCCCCTATGTCGCTGTGCTCTCGTGCACCTCTCATCACTTCTCCTCTAATACTTTGCTTTCGCGCAGGACCCATAGCTTCCCCTACATTGCTGAGTATTTGCGCACCTCTCATACCTTGCCCTATATCGTCCTGTTTTGACGCACCTCACATAGTTTCCCATATATCGCCGTGTTTTCGCATACCTCTCATAGCTTCCCACAAAACGCTGTGTTTTCACACACCTCTCATAGCTTCCCCTGTATCGCTGTGTTTTCGCGCATCTTTCATACCTTCACGTATATCACCATGTTTTCGCGCAACACCCATAGCTTTCCCTATATCACCGTGTTTTCTCGCACCTCTGATAACTTCTCCTATATCGCTCTGTTGTCGTGCACCTCCCAAGGCTTCCCATATATCGCTGTGTTTTCACGCACCACTCATACCTTCCCCTACATCGCTGAGTTTTTGCGCACCTCTCATACCTTCCCCATGCACCCTGTTTTGACGCACCTCACATAGTTTCCCACATATCGCCGTGTTTTCGCACACCTCGCATACCTTCCCTAATGTAGTTGTGTTTTCATGCACCTCTCATACCTTCCATTATATTGATGCTTTCTCGCGCATCTCTTGCAGCTTCCCCTATATCGATGTGTTTTCGCGCACCTCTTATACCTTCCCCTATATCGCTGTGTTTTCACGCACCTCTCACAGATTCCTGCATATCACTGTCTTTTCGCGCACCTCTTATATTTCCCCTATATTGCTGTGCTTTAGCGCACCTCTCATACGTTCCACATATTGCTGATATTTCACGCACCTCCCATAGCTTCCCCTATGTCGCTGTACCCTCGTGCACCTCTCATATCTTCCCCTTATAGTCGTGTTTTCATGCAACTCCCATACCTTCCCCTGCATCACTCTGTTTTCGCGCACCTCCCATAGCTTCCCCTATGTCGCTGTGCTCTCGTGCACCTCTCATCACTTCTCCTCTAATACTTTGCTTTCGCGCAGGACCCATAGCTTCCCCTACATTGCTGAGTATTTGCGCACCTCTCATACCTTGCCCTATATCGTCCTGTTTTGACGCACCTCACATAGTTTCCCATATATCGCCGTGTTTTCGCATACCTCTCATAGCTTCCCACAAAACGCTGTGTTTTCACACACCTCTCATAGCTTCCCCTGTATCGCTGTGTTTTCGCGCATCTTTCATACCTTCACGTATATCACCATGTTTTCGCGCAACACCCATAGCTTTCCCTATATCACCGTGTTTTCTCGCACCTCTGATAACTTCTCCTATATCGCTCTGTTGTCGTGCACCTCCCAAGGCTTCCCATATATCGCTGTGTTTTCACGCACCACTCATACCTTCCCCTACATCGCTGAGTTTTTGCGCACCTCTCATACCTTCCCCATGCACCCTGTTTTGACGCACCTCACATAGTTTCCCACATATCGCCGTGTTTTCGCACACCTCGCATACCTTCCCTTATGTAGTTGTGTTTTCATGCACCTCTCATACCTTCCATTATATTGATGCTTTCTCGCGCATCTCTTGCAGCTTCCCCTATATCGATGTGTTTTCGCGCACCTCTTATACCTTCCCCTATATCGCTGTGTTTTCACGCACCTCTCACAGATTCCTGCATATCACTGTCTTTTCGCGCACCTCTCATATTTCCCCTATATTGCTGTGCTTTAGCGCACCTCTCATACGTTCCACATATTGCTGATATTTCACGCACCTCCCATAGCTTCCCCTATGTCGCTGTGCCCTCGTGCACCTCTCATATCTTCCCCTTATACTCGTGTTTTCATGCAACTCCCATACCTTCCCCTGCATCACTCTGTTTTCGCGCACCTCCCATAGCTTCCCCTATGTCGTTGTGCTCTCGTGCACGTCTCATCACTTCCCCTTTAATACTCTGCTTTCGCGCAGGTCCCATAGCTTCCCCTACATTGCTGAGTTTTTGCGCACCTCTCATACCTTCCCCTATATCGCCCTGTTTTGACGCACCTCGCATAGTTTCCCATATATCGCCGTGTTTATGTGCACCTCTCATAGCTTCCCACAAATCGCTGTGTTTTCACGTACCTCTCATACCTTCCCCTATATCACTGCGTTTTCATGCACATCCAATAGTTTCCTATATATCGCATTGTTTTTGTGCAGCTCTTATACCTTCCCTTACATCGCTGTGTTTTCGTGCACCTCCCATAGTTTCCCCTACATCGCCATGTTTTTGCGCACCTCACGTACCTTCCCCTATAACGTTGTGTTTTCTAGCACCTCTCATAGCTTCTCCTATATCAGCGATTAGGGGAAGGTATGAGAGGTGCGCGACATTACAGCATTATAGGGGAAATTATGAGAGGTGCACAAAAACACAGCGATATAGGGGAAGGTATGAGAGCTGTGTGATAACACAGCGATATAGAGGAAGGTATGAGAGGTACACGAAAACACGGCGATGTAGGGGAAGCTATGGGAGGTGTGCGAAAACACAGCGATATAAGGGAAGGTATGAGAGTTGCGTGAAAACACGGCGATATTGGGGAAGTTATGGGCGTTGCGCGAAAACGCAGTGATGTAGGGGAAGCTATGAGAGGTGCACGAAAACACGGTCATATAGAGGAAGCTATGAGATTTGTGCTAAAAGACAGCAATATAGGGGAAGCTATGGGAGGTGCGCGAATAGACAGTGATATAGGAGAAGCTATGAGACGTGCAAGAAAACACAGCGATATAGGGGAAGGTATGAGAGGTGCGCAAAAATGCGGCAATACAGTGGAAGATATGAGAGGTGCACAAAAACACGGCGATGTAGGGGAGACTATGGGAGGTGCGCGAAAACGCAGCGATGTATGGGAAAGGATGAGAGGTGCGTGAAATCACAGTGACATAGGGGAAGGTAGGAGAGTTCCACAAAAACAAGGTGATATATAGGAAACTATTGGATGCGCGTGAAAACACAGCGATATAGGGGAAGGTATGAGAGCTGTGTGATAACACAGCGATATAGGGGAAGGTATGAGAGGTACACGAAAGCACGGTGATATAGGGGTTCTATGGGAGGTGCACAAAAACACAGCGACATAGGGGAAGGTAAGGGAGGTGCGCGAAAACACGGCGATATAGGGTAGTTATAAGAGGTGAGGAAAACACGGCGATGTAGGGGAAACTATGGGAGGTGCGCGAAAACACAGCGATGTGCGGGAAGCGATGAGAAGTGTGTGAAATCACAGCGACATAGGGAAAGTTAGGAGAGCTGCACAAAATCAAGGCGATATGTAGGAAACTATTGGCTGTGCATGAAAACACAGCGATATAGTGGAAGGTATGAGAGGTGCGCAAAAATGCGGCGATACAGTGGAAGATATGAGAGGTGCGCAAAAACACGGCGATGTAGGGGAAACTATGGGAGGTGCGCGAAAACGCAGCTATGTATGGGAAAGGATGAGAGGTGCACGAAATCACAGCGACATAGGGGAAGGTAGGAGAGTTCCACAAAAACAAGGCGATATATAGGAAACTATTGGATGTGCGTGAAAACACAGCGATATAGGGGAAGATATGAGAGCTGTGTAATAACACAGCGATATAGGGGAAGGTATAAGATCTGTGTGATAACACAGCGATATAGGGGAAGGTATGGAAGGTGCACAAAAACACAGCGATATCGGGGAATCTCTGGGAGGTGCACAAAAACACAGCGATATAGGGGAAGGTAAGGGAGGTGCGTGAAAACACGGCGATATAGGGTAGTTATAAGAGGTGAGGAAAACATGGCGATGTAGGGGAAACTATGGGAGGTGCGCGAAAACACAGCGATGTGCGGGAAGCTATGAGAAGTGTGTGAAATCACAGCGACATAGGGGAAGTTAGGAGAGCTGCACAAAATCAAGGCGATATGTAGAAAACTATTGGCTGTGCATGAAAACACAGCGATATAGGGGAAGATATGAGAGCTGTGTAATAACACAGCGATATAGGGGAAGGTATAAGAGCTGTGTGATAACACAGCGATATAGGGGAAGGTATGGGAGGTGCACAAAAACACAGCGATATAGGGGAAGGTAAGGGAGGTGCGTGAAAACACGGCGATATAGGGTAGTTATAAGAGGTGAGGAAAACATGGCGATGTAGGGGAAACTATGGGAGGTGCGCGAAAACACAGCGATGTGCGGGAAGCTATGAGAAGTGTGCGAAATCACAGCGACATAGGGGAAGTTAGGAGAGCTGCACAAAAACAAGGCAATTTGTAGGAAACTATTGGCTGTGCATGAAAACACGGCGATGTTGGGAAAGCTATGAGAGGTGTGCGAAAACACAGCGATATAGGGGAAGGTAAGGGAGGTGCGTGAAAACACGGCGATATAGGGAAGTTATGAGAGGTGCGCGGAAACATAGTGATGTAGGGGAAGCTATTGGAAGTGTGCGAAAACACAACGATATAGGGGAAGGTATGAGAGTTGTGTGAAAACAAAGCGATGTCGTGGAAGCTATGAGGGGTGCACAAAATCACGGTCATATAGGGGAAGCTATGAGATTTGCACGCTAAGACAGCGATATAGGGGAAGCTATGGGAGGTGCAAGAAAACACAGCGATATAGGGGATGTATGAGAGGTGCGCAAAAACGCGGCGATATAGTGGAAGCTAAGAGAGGTGCGCAAAACACGGCGATGTAGGGGAAACTATGGGAGGTGCGTGAAAATACAGCGATGTACGGGAAGATATGAGAGGTGCGCAAAATCACAGCAACATAGAGGAAGGTAGGAGAGCTGCACAAAAACTAGGCGATATGTAGGAAACTATTGGATGTGCGTGAAAACACAACAATATAGGGGAAGGTATGAGTGGTGCGCGATAACACAGCGATATAGGGGAAGGTATGAGTGGTGCGCAAAAACACGGCGATGTTGGGGAGCCAATGAGAGGTGTGCGAAATCACAGGGTTATAGGGGAAGTTATGAGAGGTGAACAAAAACACGGCGATGTAGGGAAAGCTATGGGAGGTGCATGAAAACAGCGATATAGGGGAAGGTATGAGAAGTGCAAGAAAACACAGCGATATAGGGGAAGCTCTGAGATGTGCGCAAAAACATAGCGATATTGGGGAAACTATGGGTGGTGTGCGAAAACAGCGATACAGCGGGAAGTATGAGAGGTGCACGAAAACACAGTATTGTAGGAGAATGTATGAGAGTTGCGCAAAAACGCGGTGATACAGGGGAGGGAGAGAGATGTGAGTGAAAACACGGCGATATAGGGGGAAGCTATTTGAGCTGCGCAATTACAGAGAGATGTAGAGGAAGGTATAAGAGGTGCGCGAAAACAGCGATTTTGGGGAAGCTATGGGAGGTGCGTGAAAACACGGCAATATAGGGGAAGATATGAGATGTGCGCGAAAACACAGCGATGTAGGGGAAGCTACGGGAGGTGCACTAAAACACAGCGATATAGGTTTCCTCATGTGCGAGAACGCAGCACTGAATCAGAGTGCACCCCCAAATCATGTTCACCCCAAAACTCCGTGCGCACCCATATTCACAGTCACTTCCTTAGTTCTGCTTTTTCTGCAAATTGGTGCGCACCCCAACCCCGCTGACACGCCCGCAGGCATAACAGATTTTTTCAGAGCAACAATCATTTCAAACCGTTCAGAGAATTGTTGAAAAATAATCATTGTAAATTCTTTGCAAATCTTGGTGTAACTTCAAACCCGTATTGAATCCAAATGCACATGCGATTATCTTCGAGCATAAACCGTGTCAAACAGTTCAGGAAATGGCTGCTTCGACATTAAAAAACGCTGCATGAGGGTGCGCACTGATTTGGGGATTGAGGAGCTTTAGAGGTTTGTCATAAAATAGTGGGGTGCACGCAGCTTCTGGTGGCTCATGTGGATTATTGAGATGCGCACTGATTTAGTCGTTGTGTTGCAAGGAACGAGGTCCGGAGATTAAGTTGGGAAGTAGACGAGGATGTGAGCATTAACGGCAGACAGGAAGGTGTTTGTATGCAAATTTTGAGTAGCAACCTCCAATTTAAAAACACAATACGAACAGATTTGAAAAAATTAAAGGTGCCTATAATCCCTACGAATGAAACAAATTTGAGATTCGTCGCTATTGAAAATCCACAGACACACCCAAATCCGGGAACACCACCAAACCCTCTCACACCCGCATTAGAGTATGCCAAAGAAAGAACCTTCCCCTATATCGACGTGTTTTCATGCCCCTCTCATACCTTCACGTGTATGGCCGTGTTTTCGCGCACCTCCCATAGCTTCCCCTATATCACTGTGTTTTCTCACACCTCTCATACCTTCCCCTATATCGCAGTGTTTTAATGCACCTCCCATACATTCCACTATATCGCTGTGTTTTCGCGCCACTCCCATAGCTTCCCCTATATCGCTGTGTTTTCACGCACCTCTCATCCCGTCCCCGATATCACTGTGATTTTGCACACCTCCCAAGGTTTCCACCATATCACTGTGTTTTCGCTCACCTCTCATAGCTTCCCCTATATCACCGTGTTTTCGTGCACCTCTCATACCTTCCCCTATATCACTGTGTTTTCAAGCACCTTTCATGCCATCCCCTACATCGCTGCGTCTTCGTGCACCTCTCATAGCTTCCCATATATCGCCGTGTTCTCGCATACATCACATAGCTTCCTCTATATCACTGTTTTCACGTACCTCGCATACCCTCTCCTATATCACCGTGTTTTCGCAGACCTCTCATACCTTCCCATATATTGCTGTATTCTCGTGCATCTCTCATCACTTCCGCTATATCGCTCTGCTTTCGCACACCTTGCATAGCATCCCCTATACCGTTGTGTTTTCGCGCACCTCTCATACCTTCCCCTATATCGCTGTGTTTTCGCTGACCTCTCATAGCTTTGCCTATATCGACGCGTTCTTGCGCACCTCTCACACCTTCGCCTTTTTAGCTGAGTATTCGCTCATCCCTCATACCTTCCCCTATATCGACGTGTTTTCATGCACCTCTCATACCTTCACGTGTATGACCGTGTTTTCGCGCACCTCCCATAGCTTCCCCTATATCGCTGTGTTTTGGCTCACCTCTCATATCTTCCCCTATATCGCTGTGTTTTTGCTCACCTTTCATAGCTTTGCCTATATCGCCATGTTCTCATGCACCTCTCATACCTTCCACTTTTTAACTGAGTTTTCGCTCATCTCTCATTCCTTCCCCTATATCGACGTGTTTTCATGCACCTCTCATCCCTTTACGTATATTGCTGTGTTTTTGCGCACCTCACATAGCTTGCCATATATTGCAAAGTTTTTGCGCACCTCTCATAACTTTCCCCAAATCGCTATGTTTTCGCGCACCTCTCATAGCTTCCCCTATATCGCTGTTTTTTCACGCACCTCGCATACCTTCCCCTATATCGTTGTGTTTTCACGCACCTCTCATACCGTCCCCTATATCGCTTCATTTTCGCGCACCTCTCATACCTTCCCTTGTATCGCTGTGTTTTCGCGCACCTCTCATAGCTTCCCCTATATCGCTGTGTTTTCGCGCACCTCACATACCATCCCCTATATCACTGTGTTTTTGCAGACCGCTCATACTTTCCCCTATGTTGTTGTGTTCTCGTTCACCTCTCATCACTTCACCTATATCGCTCCGCTTTCGCGCATCTTGCATAGCATCCCCTATATTGTTGTGTTTTCGCACACCTCTCATATCTTCCCCTATATCGCTGTGTTTTTGCTGCTCTCTCATAGCTTCGCCTATATCAACATGTTCTTGCGCACCCCTCACATCTTCCCCTTTTTAGCTGAGTATTCGCTCAGCCTTCATACCGTCCCCTGTATCGACATGTTTTCATAACCTCTCATAGCTTCACGTATATCGCTGCTTTTGCGCACCTCTCATACCTTCCCCTATATTGCAGTGTTTTAATGCACCTCCCATACATTCCACTATATCGCTGTGTTTTCGCGCCACTCCCATAGCTTCCCCTATATCGCTGTGTTTTCACTCACCTCTCATCCCGTCCCCGATATCACAGTGATTTCGCGCACCTCCCAAGGCTTCTACTATATCGCTGTGTTTTCACTCACCTCTCATAGCTTCCCCTATATCACCGTGTTTTTGTGCACCTCTCATACCTTCCCCATATCGCTGCGTTTTCGCGCACCTCTCATGCCATCCCCTACATCGCTGCGTTTTTGCGCACCTCCGATACCTTCCTCCATATGGTTGTTTTTTTTCGCGCACCTCTCGTACCTTCCCCATATCACTGTGCTTTCATCCACCTCCCATATCTACCCCTATATCACAGTGTTTTCACGCACCTGTCATACTGTCCCCTATATCACAGTGTTTTCAAGCACCACTCATACCTTCACATATATCGCCGTGTGTTCGCGCACCTCTCATCGCTTCCCCTCTATCCCTGTGTTCTCGTGCACCTCTCATAGCTTTCCATATATTGCAATATTTTCGTGCATCTCTCATAGCTTCCCCTAAATAGCAGTGTTCTCGCGCACCTCTCATAGCTTCCCCCATATCGCTGTGTTTTCGCACACCTCGCATAGCTTGCCCTATATCGCCGTGTTTTCACGCACCGCCCATACCTTCCGTTCTATCGCTGTGTTTTCACGCACCTCTCATAGCTTGCCATATATTGCAATGTTCTCGTGCACTTCTGATAGCTTCCCCCAAATCGCGGTGTTTTCGCACACCTCTCATAGCTTCCCCCTATATCACCCTGTTTTCGCACACCTCGCATAGCTTCCCCTATATCGTGTTTTCTCACACCTCTCATACATTCCCCTTTCTCGCTTTGTTTTTGTGCACCTCCTATAGCTTCCCCTATATCACTGTTTTCATGCACCTCGCATACCTACCCCTATATCACTGTGTTTTCAAGCATCTCTCATACCGTCCCCTATATCGCTGTGTTTTTGCGCACCTCTCATCACTTCCCTTATATCGACGTGTTTTCAAGCACCACTCATATCTTCATGTATATCGCCGTGTTTTCACGCACCTCCCATAGCTTCCCCTATATCACTGTGTTTTCGTGCACCTGTCATACCTTCCCCATATCTCTGTGTTTTCAAGCACCTTCCATACATTCCCCTATATCGCTGTGTTTTCGCACACCTCCCATAGCTTTCCCTATATCACTGTGTTTTCACGCACCTCTGATCCCTTTCCCGATATCACTGTGATTTTGCGCACCCTCCAAGGCTTCCCCTATATCGCCGTGTTTTCACGCACCTACCATACCTTCCGTTCTATCACTGTGTTTTCGCGCACCTCTCATAGCTTGTCATATATTGCAATGTTTTCGTGCACTTCTGATAGCTTCCACCAAATCACCCTGTTTTCGCACACCTTGCATAGCTTCCCCTATATCGTTGTGTTTTCTCATACCTCTCATACATTCCCCTTTCTCTCTCTGTTTTTGTGCACCTCCTATAGCTTCCCCTATATCACTGTTTTCATGCACCTCGCATACCTACCCCTATATCACTCTGTTTTCACGCACCTCTCATATTGTCCCCTATATCGCTGTGTTTTTGCACACCTCTAATCACTTCCCCTATAGCGACGTGTTTTCGCGCACCTCCCATAGCCTCCCCTTTATCACTGTGTTTTTGTGCACCTGTCATACCTTCCCCTATATCGCTGTGTTTTCAAGCACCTCCCATACATTTCCCTATATCGCTGTGTTTTCGCACACCTCCCATAGCTTCGCCTGCTTCAAACAACAATAATTCTGCAGATGCTGGAAATTCAAGCAACACACATCAAAGTTGCTGGTGAACGCAGCAGACCAGGCAGCATCTCTAGGAAGAGGTGCAGTCGATGTTTCAGGCCGAGACCCTTCGTCAGGACTAACTGAAGGAAGAGTGAGTAAGGGATTTGAAAGTTGGAGGGGGAGGAGGAGATCCAAAATGATAGGGGAAGACAGGAGGGGGAGGGATAGAGCCAAGAGCTGGACAGGTGATTGGCAAAAGGGGATACGAGAGGATCATGGGACAGGAGGTCCAGGAAGAATGACAAGGAGTAGGGGGGGGACCCAGAAGATGGGCAAGAGGTATATTCAGAGGTACAGAGGGAGAAAAAGGAGAGTGAGAGAAAGAATGTGTGCATAAAAATAAGTAACAGTAACAGAGGGGGAGGTGGGGCCTAGCAGAAGTTAGAGACGTCGATGTTCATGCCATCAGGTTGGAGGCTACCCAGACGGAATATAAGGTGTAGTTCCTCCAACCTGAGTGTGGCTTCATCTTTACAGTAGAGGAGGCCGTGGATAGACATGTCAGAATGGGAATGGGATGTGGAATTAAAATGTGTGGCCACTGGGAGATCCTGCTTTCTCTGGCGGACAGAGCGTAGATGTTCAGCAAAGCGGTCTCCCAGTCTGCGTCGGGTCTCGCCAATATATAGAAGGCCACATCGGGAGCACCGGACGCAGTATATCACCCCAGTCGACTCACAAGTGAAGTGTTGCCTCACCTGGAAGGACTGTTTGGGGCCCTGAATGGTGGTAAGGGAGGAAGTGTAAGGGCATGTGTAGCACTTGTTCCGCTTACAAGGATAAGTGCCAGGAGGGAGATCAGTGGGGAGGGATGGGGGGGGACGAATGGACAAGGGAGTTGCGTAGGGAACGATCCCTGTGGAATGCAGAGAGAGGGGGGGAGCGAAAGATGTGCTTGTGGTGGGATCCCGTTGGAGGTGGCGGAAGTTACGGAGATTAATATGTTGGACCCGGAGGCTGGTGGGGTGGTAGGTGAGGACCAGGGGAACCCTATTCCCAGTGGGGTGGCGGGAGGATGGAGTGAGAGCAGATGTACGTGAAATGGGGGAGATGCGTTTAAGAGCAGAGTTGATAGTGGAGGAAGGGAAGCCCCTTTCTTTAAAAAAGGAAGACATCTCCCTCGTCCTAGAATGAAAAGCCTCATCCTGAGAGCAGATGCGGCGGAGACGGAGGAATTGTGAGAAGGGGATGGCGTTTTTGCAAGAGACAGAGTGAGAAGAGGAATAGTCCAGATAGCTGTGAGAGTCAGTAGGCTTATAGTAGACATCAGTGGATAAGCTGTCTCCAGAGACAGAGACAGAAAGATCTAGAAAGGGGAGGGAGGTGTCGGAAATGGACCAGGTAAACTTGAGGGCAGGGTGAAAGTTGGAGGCAAAGTTAATAAAGTCAACGAGTTCTGCATGCGTGCAGGAAGCAGCGCCAATGCAGTCGTCGATGTAGCGAAGGAAAAGTGGGGGACAGATACCAGAATAGGCACGGAACATAGATTGTTCCACAAACCAACAAAAAGGCAGGCATAGCTAGGACCCATACTGGTGCCTATAGCTACACCCTCTCATCCCTTTACGTATATCGCCGTGTTCCCGCGCACCTCTCATAACTTCCCCCAAATCGCTGTGTTTTCGCGCACCTCTCATAGCTTCCCCTATATCGCTGTGCTTTTGCGCACCTCCCATAGCTTCCCCTATATCGCTTCATTTTCGTGCACCTCCCATAGCTTCCCTATATCACTGTTTTTTCGCGCACCTCTCCTATTCTCCCCTGTATCGCTGTGTTTTTGCAGACCTCTCATAGCTTCGCCATGTATTGCTGTGATCTCGTTCACCTCTCATCACTTCCCCTATATCGCTCCGCTTTCGCGCACCTCGCATAGAATCCCCTATATCGCTGTGTTTTTGCTGACCTCTCATAGCTTTGCATATATCGACGTGTTCTTGCGCACCTCTCACACCTTCCCCTTTTTAGCTGAGTATTCGCTCATCCCTCATACCTTCCCCGATATCGACATGTTTTTACGCACCTCTGATACCTTCCCCTATATCATTGTTTTTTCTCGCACCTTCCTCATACCTTCCTATATCGCTGTGTTTTCAAGCACCTCTCATATCTTCCCCTATATCGCTGTGTTTTCGTGCAGCTCGCATAGCTTTCCCTGTATCGTTGTGTTTTCACACTCCTCTCATACCTTCCCCTATATCGCCGTGTATCGCATTGATTTCATGGACCTCCCATAGCTTCCCATTTCTCATCGCGTTTTCGCGCACCTCTCATAGCCTCCCATATATTGCGATGTTTTCGCGCTCCTCTCATATATTACCCCAGATCGCTGTGTTTTTGCGCACCTCCCATAGTTTCCCCTATATCGCTGTGTTCTCGTGCACCTCTCATAGCTTTCCGTATATTGCAATGTTTTATTGCACCGCTCATAGCTTCCCCCAAATAGCAGTTTTATCGTGCAGCTCTCATAGCTTCCCCCATAGCGTCGTGTTTTCGTACACCTCGCATAAATTCCCCTATATCGCCGTGTTTTCATGCACCTCCCATACCTTCCGTTCTATCGCTGTGTTTTCGCGCATCTCTCATAGCTTGCCATATACTGCAATGTTTTTGCGCACTTCTGATAGCTTCCCCCAAATTGCGGTGTTTTTGCGCACCACTCATAGCTTCCCCTATGTCACCGTGTTTTCGTGCACCTCGCATAGCTTCCCCTATACTCTGTTTTCGCGCACCTCTCATACCTTCTCCTATATCGCTGTGTTTTTGCTCACCTCTGATAGCTTTGCCTCTATCGCCGTGTTCTTGCGTACCTCTCATACCTTCACGTATATCGCCCTGTTTTCGCGCACCTCTCATAGCTTCCCCTATATCACTGTGTTTTCGTGCACCTGTCATACCTTCTCCTATATCGCTGTGTTTTCAAGCACCTCGCATACATTCTCCTATATTGCTGTGTTTTCGCACACCTCCCATAGGTTCCCCTATATCGTTGTGTTTTCACGCACCTCTGATCCCTTTCCCGATATCACTGTGATTTCACGCACTGTCCAAGGCTTCCCCTATATCGCTGTGTTTTCGCTCACCTCTCATAGCTTCCCCTATATCACTGTCTTTTCGTGCACATCTCATATATTCTCCTATATTGCTGTATCATCAAAGCAGCTCTCATAACTTCCCCTATATTGCTCAGTTTTCACGCATCTCCCATAGCTTCCCCTATGTCACTGTGCTCTCGTGCACCTCTCATCACTTCCTCTATATCGCCCTGTTTTCACGGACCTCCCGTAGCTTCCCATTTTTCACTGTGTTTTCGCGCACCTCTCATAGCTTTCCCTATATCGCCGTGTTCTGGCGCACCTCGCATAGCTTCCCCAACCTCGCTATGTTTTCGTGCACCACTCATACCTTCTCCTATATCGCCGTGCTTTCTCCCACCTTCCAGAGCTTCCCATTTATCGACGTTTTCGCGCACCTCTTATAGCTTCCCATATATTGCGATGTTTTCGCGCATCTCTCATAGATTCCCCCAAATCGCTGTGTTTTCGCGCCTCTCTCATATCTTCCCCTATATCGCTGCATTTTTGCGCACCTCCCATAGCTTCCTCTATATGGCTGTGTGTTTGCGCACCTCTGATACCTTCCCCTATATCATTGTTTTTTGTCGCGCACCTCTCATACCTTCCCCTATATCGCTGTGTTTTCACGCACCTCTCATACTGTCTCCTATATCGCTGTGTTTTCGCGCACATCTCATCACTTCCCCTATATCGACATGTTTTCAAGCACCACTCATACCTTCACGTATATCGCCGTGTGTTCATGCACCTCCCATAGCTTCCCCTATATCACTGTGTTTTCACGCACCGCTCATACCTTCCCCTATACGCTGTGTTATCGCACACCTCTCATACCTTTCCATATATTGCAATTTTTTCATGCACCTCTCATTGTTTCCCCCTTATCACCGTGTTTTCGCACACTTCGCATAGCTTCTCCTATATCACCGTGTTTTCATGCACCTCGCATACCTTCTGTTCTATCGCTGTGTTTTCGCGCATCTCTCATAGCTTGCCATATATTGCAATGTTTTCGCGCACTTCTGAAAGCTTTCCCCAAATTGCGGTGTTTTTGCGCACCTCTCATAGCTTCCCCTATGTCACCGTGTTTTCGTGCACCTCGCATAGCTTCCCCTATATTGTGTTTTCGCGCACCTCTCATACCTTCCCCTATATCGCTGTGTTTTTGCTCACCTCTGATAGCTTTGCCCCTATCACCGTGTCCTCGCGTACCTCTCATACCTTCACGTATATCGCACTGTTTTCGCGCACCTCTCATAGCTTCCCCTATATCACTGTGTTTTCGTGCACCTGTCATACCTTCTCCTATATCGCTGTGTTTTCAAGCACCTCCCATACATTCCCCTATATTGCTGTGTTTTCGCACACCTCCCATAGGTTCCCCTATATCACTGTCTTTTCGTGCACATCTCATATATTCTCCTATATTGCTGTGTCATCAAAGCAGCTCTCATAACTTCCCCTATATTGCTCAGTTTTCACGCATCTCCCATAGCTTCCCCTATGTCACTGTGCTCTCATGTACCTCTCATCACTTCCTCTATATCGCCCTGTTTTCATGGGACCTCCCGTAGCTTCCCATTTTTCGCTGTGTTTTCGCGCACCTCTCATAGCTTCCCCTATATCGCCGTGTTCTGGCGCACCTCGCATAGCTTCCCCTACCTCGCTATGTATTTGCGCACCTCTCATACCTTCTCCTATATCGCCGTGCTTTCTCCCACCTTCCAGAGCTTCCCATTTATCGACGTTTTTTCGCGCACCTCTTATAGCTTCCCCTATATCGCTGCATTTTTGCGCACCTCCCATCACTTCCTCTATATCATCAGGTTCTGGCGTACCTTGCATAACTTCCCCTACATCTCTATGTTTCCGCGCACCTCTCATACCTTCTCCTATATCGCTGTGCTTTCACGCATCTCCCATAGCTTCCCCTATATGCTGTGTTTTCTCACACCTCTCATACATTCCCCTTTCTCGCTCTGTTTTCGTGCACCTCCTATAGCTTCCCATATATCGCCGTCTTTTCGCGTAGCTCTCATACCTTCCACTATATCTCTGTGTTTCCGAGCACCACTTGCAGCTTCCCCTATATCGCTGTGTTTTCGCGCAGCTCGCATAGCTTTCCCTGTATCGTTGTATTTTCACACTCCTCTCATACCTTCCCCTATATCGCCATGTATCGCACTAATTTCATGGACCTCCCATAGCTTCCCATTTCTCGCCGTGTTTTCGCGCACCTCTCATAGCTTCCCATATATTGCGATGTTTTCGCGCCCCTCTCTATATTACCCCAAATCGCTGTTTTTGCGCACCTCCCATAGCTTCCCCTATATCGCTGTGTTTGTGCTCACCTCTGATAGCTTTGCCTGTATCGCCGTGTTCTCGCGCACCTCTCATGCCTTCCCCTATATCGCTGTGTTTTGCTCACCTCTGATAGCTTTGCCTGTATCGCCGTGTTCTCACGCACCTCTCATACGTTCACGTATATCGCCCTGTTTTCGCGCACCTCCCATATCTTCCCCTATATCACTGTGTTTTCGTGCATCTATCATACCTTCCCCTATATTGCTGTGTTTTCGCACACCTCCAATAGGTTCCCCTATATCGCTGTGTTTTCACGCATCTCTGATCCCTTCCCCGATATCACTGTGATTTCGCGAACCCTCCAAGGCTTCCCCTATATCGCTGTGTTTTCGCTCACCTCTCATAGCTTTCCCTACATCACCGTCTTTTCGCGCACATCTCATATTTCTCCTATATTGCTGTATCATCAAAGCAGCTCTCATAACTTCCCCTATAGTGCTAAGTTTTCACGCATTTCCTATAGTTTCCCCTATGTCGCTGTGCTCTCGTGCACCTCTCATCACCTTCTCTATATCGCCCTGTTTTCACGGACCTCCCATAGCTTCCCATTTTTCGAGGTGTTTTCGCGCACCTCTCATAGCTTCCCCTATATCACCGTGTTCTGGTGCACCTCGCATAGCGTCCCCTACATCGCTATGTTTTCGCGCACCTCTCATACCTTCTCCTTATTGCCGTGCTTTCTCCCACCTTCCAGAGCATCTCATTTATCACCGTGTTTTCGCGCACCTCTCATAGATTCCCCCAAATCGCTGTGTTTTCGCGCCTCTCTCATAGCTTGCCCTATATCGCTGCATCTTTGCGCACCTCCCATAGCTTCATCTATATGGCTGTGTTTTTGCGCACCTCTGATACCTTCCCCTATTTCATTGTTTTTTGTCGCGCACCTCTCGTACCTTCCCCTATATCGCTGTGTTTTCAGGCACCTCTCATACCGTCCCCTATATCGCTGTGTTTTCGCGCACATCTCATCACTTCCCCTATATCGACGTGTTTTCAAGCACCACTCATACCTTTACGTATATCACCGTGTGTTCACGCTCCTCCCATAACTTCCCCTATATCACCGTGTTTTCGCGCACTCCTCATACCTTCCCCTATACGCTGTGTTATCGCGCACCTCTCATAGCTTTCCATATATTGCAATCTTTTAACGCACCTCTCATAGCTTCCCCCTTATCGCCGTGTTTTTGCACACTTCTCCTATATCGCCGTGTTTTCACGCACCTCCCATAGCTTCCATTCTATCGCTGTGTTTTCGTGCACCTCTCATAGCTTGCCATATGTTGCAATGTTTTTGCGCACTTCTGATAGCCTTCCCCAAATCGCGGTGTTTTTGTGCACCTCTCATAGCTTCCCCTATATCATTGTGTTTTCACACACCTCTCATACCTTCCCCTATATCGTTGTGTTTTAATGCACCTCTCATACCTTCCCCTATATCGCCGTGTTTTTGCGCACCTCACATAGCTTCCCCCATATCAGTGCGTTTTCACGCACCTTGCATAGCTTCCCCTATATCGCCATGTTTTCGCGCATCTCTCATAGCTTCCCCCATATCGATGTGTTTTTGCGCACCTCTGTTCCTTTCCCCGATATCACTGTGATTTCGGGCACCTCCCAAGGCTTCCCCTATATCACTGTGTTTTCGCGCACATCTCATATCTTCTCCTACATCGCTGTGTCATCAAGCAGCTCACATAACTTCCCGTATATTGCTCAGTTTTCACGCATCTCCCATAGTTTCCCTTATGTCGCTGCATATTCGCGCACCTCTCATCACTTCCTCTCTATCGTCCTGTTTTCACGGACCTCCCATAGCTTCCCATTTTTCGCCGTGTTTTCGCGCACCTCTCATAGATTCCCCTTATCACCGTGTTCTGGTGCACCTCGCATAACCTTCCCTACATCTCTCTGTTTCCGCGCACCTCTCATACTTTCTCCTATATTGCCGTGCTTTCACGCATCTCCCATAGCTTCCCCTATATTGCTGTTTTCTCACACCTCTCATACATTCCCCTTTCTCGCTCTGTTTTCGTGCACCTCCTATAGCTTCCCATATATCGCTGTCTTTTTCGCGCAGCTCTCATACCTTCCACTACATCGCTGTCTTTCCGAGCACGCTTGTAACTTCCCCTATATCAACGTGTTTTCGCGCAGCTCTCATAACTTACCCTATATCACCGTCTTTTCGCGCACATCTCATATATTCTCCTATATTGCTGTGTCATCAAAGCAGCTCTCATAACTTCCCCTATATTGCTCAGTTTTCACGCATCTCCTATAGTTAACCCTATGTCACTGTGCTCTCGTACACCTCTCATCACTTCCTCTATATCGCCCTGTTTTCACGGACCTCCCATAGCTTCCCATTTTTCGCCGTGTTTTCGCGCACCTCTCATAGCTTCCCCTATATCGCCGTGTTCTGGCGCACCTCGCATAGTGTCCCCTACATCGCTATGTTTTCGCGCACCTCTCATACCTTCTCCTATATCGCCGTGCTTTCTCCCACCTTCCAGAGCTTCCCATTTATCGACGTGTTTTCGCGCGCCTCTCATAGCTTCCATATATTGTGATGTTTTCACGCGCCTCTCATAGATTCCCCCAAATCGCTGTGTTTTTGCGCACCTCTCATAGCTTCCCCTATATCGCTGTGTTTTCACGCACCTCCCATACCTACCGTTCTGTCGCTGTGTTTTCATGCACCTCTCATAGCTTGCCATATATTGCAATGTTGTTGCGCACTTCTGATAGCTTCCCCCAAATCACGGTGTTTTCGTGCACCTTTCATAGCTTCCCCTATATCGTTGTGTTTTCGCGCACGTCTCATACCTTCCCCTATATCGCTGTGTTTTTGCTCACCTCTCATGCCGTCTCCTACATCGCTGCATTTTCGCGCACCTCTCATCACTTCCCCCTATATCGACGTCTTTTCAGCACCTCTCATACCTTTACGTATATCGCCGTGTGTTCGCGCACCTCCCATTGCTTTCTCTATATCAGTGTTTTTTCGCGCACCTCTCATACCTTCCCCTATATTGCTGTGTTTTCGCACACCTCACATAGCTTCCCCTATATCGCCATGTTTTCGCGCATCTCTCATAGCTTCCCCCATATCGATGAATTTCTGTGCACCTCTGATCTCTTCCCCGATATCACTGTGATTTTGCGCACCTCCCAAGGCTTCCCCCATATCGCTGTGTTTTCGCTCACCTCCCATAGCTTCCCTTATATCACCGTGTTTTCCCGCACATCTCATATCTTCTCCTATATCACTGGGTCTCATAACTTCCCCTATATCATCGTCTTTTCACTCAGCTCCCATAGCTTCCCTATATCGCTGTGCTTTCGCGTGCCTCTCATACCTTCCCCTATATCGATGTGTTTTCGCGCACCTTCCATAGTTTCCCTTATATCGCTGTGTTTTTCCTCACCTCTCATAGCTTTGCCTATATCGCCGTGTTCTCACGCACCTCTCATACCTTTAGGTATATCGCCGTGTTTTCACGCACCTCTGATCCCTTTACGTATGTCGCCATGTTTTCGCGCACCTCCCATAGCTTACCATATATCCCTGTGTTTTTGCGCACCTCGCATACCTTCCAATATATCGTTGTGTTTTCGCACACCTCTCATACTTTCCACTATATCGATGTTTTTTCACGCACCTCTCGTAGCTTCCCCTATATCGATGTGTTTTCGCGCTCCACTCATACCTTCCCCTATATTGCTGCTGTTTTCGTGCACCTCTCTTAGCTTCCCGCTTATCAGTCTTTTCGCGCACCTCTCTTTCCTACCCCTATATTGCCCTGTTTTCACGCACCTCCCATATTTTGCCATATATCGCTGTGTTTTCGCGCACTTTTCATACCTTCCCCTTTTTTGCTGTGTTATAGCACACCTCTCATAGCTTCCCCTCTATTGCTGTGTTCTCGTGCACCTCTCACAGGTTTCTATATGTTGCAATATTTTCGCGCACTCCCATAGCTTCCCCTATATTGCTGTATTTTCACGCACCTCTCATCCCTTCCCCTATATCGCACTGGTTTCACGCACCTCTCATGCCGTCTCCTACATCGCTGCATTTTCGTGCACCTCTCATCGCTTCCCCTATATCGACGTGTTTTCAGCACTTCTCATACCTTTACGTATATCGCCGTGTGTTCGCACACCTCCCATTGCTTCCTCTATATCAGTGTTTTCTCGCGCACCTCTCATACCTTCCCCTATATCGCCGTGTTTTCGCGCACCTCTCATAGCTTCCCCTATATCGCTGTGTTTTCGCACACCTCGCATAGCTTCCCCTATATCGCCATGTTTTCGCGCATCTCTCATAGCTTCCCCCATATTGCTGTGTCATGAAGCAGCTCTCATAACTTCCCCTATATCATCGTGTTTTCACTCAGCTTCCATAGCTTCCCATATATCGCTGTGCTTTCACGTGCCTCTCATACCTTCCCATATATCGATGTGTTTTCGCGCACCTTCCATAGCTTCCCCTATATCGCTGTGTTTTGGATCACCTCCCATATCTTCCCCTACATCGCTGTGTGTTTCCTCAACTCTCATAGTTTTGCCTATATCGCCGTGTTCTCACGCACCTCTCATACCTTTACGTATATCGCCGTGTTTTCACACACCTCTCATCCCTTTACGTATATCGCTATGTTTTCGCGTACCTCTCATAGCTTCCCCTATATCGCTGTGTTTTCGCGCACCTCGCATAGCTTCCCCTATATCGCCGTGTTTTCGCACATCTCTCATAGCTTCCCCTACATCGCCGTGTTTTCACGTGATATAGGAGAAGGCATGAGAGGTATGAGAAAACACAGCGATATAGAGGAATCTATAGGAGGGGCGCGAAAACACGGCGATATAGGAGAAGGTATGAGAGATGAGCGAAAACACAGCTTAAAAGGGGCAGGTATGAGAGGTGCGTGACAAACATGGCGATATAAAGGATGCTATGAGAGGGGAGCAACCAATTCAGCGATGTAGGGGAATGTATGAGAAGTGCAGAAAAACGCAGCGATATAGGGGAAGCAATGGGAGGTGTGCTACATCACAGCGATATAGGGGAAGGGATGAGAGATGTGTGAAACACGTTGATATAGGGGAAGGTACGAGAGATGAGTGAAAACTTATCTAAAAGGGGAAGATATGAGAGGTGTGTGAAAACACAACGATATGCGGGCAGCTATGCGAGGTGCGCGAAAACACGGCAATATAGGGCAAGGTATCAGAGGTGCGTGAAAACACAGCGATATATGGGAAGGTATGGATGGTGCGTGAAACACGTCGATATAGGGAAAGGTATGAGAGATGATCGAAATCTCATTTAAAGAAGGGAAGCTATGCGAGGTGCGTGAAAACATGGCAATATAGGGGAAGATATTCGAGGTGCGTGAAAATACAGCGATATAGGGGAATCTATGGGAAATGTGCAAAAACACAGCGATACAGGGGAAGGTATGAGAGGTGTGCGAAAACACAGCGATATATGTGAAGCTATAGGAGGTGCACGAAAACAGAGCAATATAGGGGAAGGTATGAGGTGTGCGAGAAAACACAGCGATTTCGCGGAAGCTATGGGAGGTGCGTGAAATATAAGGCGATATAGGTGAAAGTATGAGTGGTGCGCGATAACACAGCGATATATGGGCAGCTATGCGAAGTGCGTGAGAACACGGCGATATAGGGGAAGGTATGAGAGGTGCGCAAAAACACAGCCATTTGGGGGAAGCTATTAGAGGTGCACAAAAACATTGCAATATATGGGAAGCTATGAGATGTGCGCGGAAACATGGCGAT